>NC_056742.1:129765326-129930326 GCF_019279795.1 Protopterus annectens | reverse complement strand
ATATATATATATATATATATATATATATATATATATATATATATATATATATACACATATACATATGAGCTGTAATTTATTATATCATGGCAATAATCTTGCTGCTATGTTATGACACACAACATCCTATAAGTAAGGCATTTCTGGGAAATGAAATAGATGCAGACTACTGACTTGGGTCTGAAGTATGTTTGACAAAGACCTAAAAGGAGAAATGCATATCTTTAAAAAGTAAAACATAAAGAAAAAAATTATTCCTGCCACCCACTTTAAACCACAAAGTGACTTGATCGCTGTTGGCTAATGATGTCTAGCTGACTGAACTGGACCTCTCATAGTTCAAAACCTCAATCACATCCTGATACTTCTCAGTCTTGGCACTTGAAATTTCAGTTTCCTGCACATTTTGTTTAGAATTAATGGTAGCACCCGCGGTGGTGGTGCTGCGGTAGCATTGTCACCTCACAGTATGACGCTGTCCAGTTCGATTCTTAGATAGAGCGTCTTCTGCATGAGAACATGCATTAATGGGCTTACCTTCATTGAAGGTTGTGCATCAGGGCTGGTAACTCGGCACGTAAAACTCAACTACCAATCATTAGCAGACCGGAGTTCCACTGTGGTGACCCCTAACCAGGAAAAGCCGAAAGACACAACAACAGAACTCAGTGTTACATGCTATAATCACTGCAACAGTTTCCCTATATTAAGAATTTCTTTCATTTTTATGTAATGAGTAAAGCATGAAGCACTCATCTTGTCTGTTATAAATCTCATCACTCATTTGTCTGGTCATTCAGTCATTTTTTGCCAGCAGCTCAGGTCAGGCTAGAAATTGGTCCTCTGCATAAACCCAAAATAAAAAAGTGAATGAAATAGTGAGTCACTTAATGAATTCACTGATTAATCAGCAAATCAGAAAATAAAATTGATAACCTGAAGCTGAGTGACCTTTGTGGGGAACATGGCAATTAAAATACTTCATTAAGCATTTATTTACTTCTAGAAATCTGTTTTAAGTAACTGCAATGAGGTCATTACCATGAGACATTTCAAAAGTGATGACCCTCTGGGCAAATTCAGCATGTTTATTATTTTATGCTTTTGCAGAATCATACCATTGTGATCGCAAGTCATGACAAGTAATTATCAAAGTAATCTGAAGCTAAGCATCTGAATGATTCATAGGCACCTACTGAGTTATGGATCTGTGAGAATCTTTAAAAGCCTGTCCATTCATCCCCTTGACATTGTAAGCCCTTATGTTTTAAGTATAAATAATCCACAGGCTACTATAACATTCACATGTTTACCCTAATGATGAGGGAAAAGGCTGCTAATCCAGTGGTCAATTTGTGGTTACCCATCCGTTTGTCTAGATTATGTTTGAAGAGTGTAAGAAAAGTACTTTGCATTATGAGGAGAGGAAGATGATTCCAAAGAAGTGTTATTTTCTGTGATTTTACACACACACACACACACACACACACACACACACACACACACACACACACACACACACACACACACACACACACACACACCATG
Organism: Protopterus annectens; assembly: GCF_019279795.1. NCBI lineage: Eukaryota > Metazoa > Chordata > Ceratodontiformes > Protopteridae > Protopterus > Protopterus annectens. The sequence goes on along the minus strand of NC_056742.1, from coordinate 129,928,778 downwards.
TTCTATTTATGTTGCAAAAGAGACTTAGATCTCTTGAACAACTCCTTATACTCTCAATGGACTTGTGAATGTGCAGTAGGAATGACATCATGTGGACACATGAGGATCTGTATGAGAGGCAAAGATCATCCCTCAGTAGCCTGCATGACATCAAGTAGAGGAACAAGGCTTTGTGATGGTCTCCATAGTTTTTTATGATTTAGGCCCTTGATTTTCTTAGTAAGAAAACATTGTGGGAATTTGTATTGTGTAAAATGTATGCACAATTTATTTATTTACTTTCTTTTACATTTGTTTACCAGGAAAGTCCAGCTGGACATATGTCCTTTTTCAGCGGAGGCTCGGGGAGAAAATCTCCAAGTCAATTAAGTAGCATAATAACAAAAGGTAATAATAATAATGTACAATATAACAATAAAACAATAGGTAACATAGCAACATTGTAAATATAAGATATACAGAGCATTTGTAGTAACATCAAAATCAGATATAGAAACAATGACCACATCAAATAAGCAGAGACATTTAGTTAGACAGTTATTGTGGCCATCATAACTATTTACAAGAGTTAGTGTACAGTCATCATGCTTCATAAAATGGTCCTATACAGTTAAGGAAAGTGGGTAGAAATAGTTTAAAAAAGGCAGGGTGGAGTGGGGAAGTAGCTTATCCTGGGGAAGTACAGGAACAGAGCCAAGAGTTTGCAAGGTGGGGTTTTAGGAGTTTTCTAAACTATACAGTTGAAGGAATATTAACCAGAGAGTTTGATAGGTTGTTCCAAAGCTTGGAAATATGGTTGGAGAAAAGGGATTCACCAGCTGAATTTTTAGCTTTAGTGACTTGAAGAAGAAGTTTATTCTTAGAGCGGAGGGGTCTTGAAGCAGAGTAGGGTTGAATGATATCTTTGAGGGCTGGGGTGTTTTCAGGATGATGGAGAATTTTATGAGCTAAGGTTAGTTGATTAAAGTGTAGGAGTTGAGGGAGTTCAAGCCATTTAAGTTTCTTGAGGGACAGACAAGGATGAGACTTGTAGGAGCATTGGTAGTGAATTTGGAAACTTTATTATAACAAGTTTCAAGTTTGGCAAGGTCTGTTTTGTGGAGATTTGTTAAGACTGGGGATGCATATAGGAGTGTTGATAGAAGGTGTGTCCTGGCAATTTTGACTTTTGTACTATGTGAAAGAAACTGTTTGTTCCTGTATAGGAGGCCAAGTTTCTTGGTACTTTTTTGATAGTTTGGTCTCTATGGAGAACAAATTTCAGGTTATTGTCTATTACAACCCCTAGCATTTTGGTATGGGGAGCTGGACTGATCATAGTCTTGCTTTTGGAGAAGATGCAGAAGGCTACAGAGGGAGAGGTATTCTTGGACTGGCAGAAGAGCAGAAGTTTAGTTTTATTGGGGTTTAGTATAAGGTGGAAGTCCATTATCCAGCTTTCAACAGATGAGAGAGAATCTTGGGTGATGGTTTGAAGGTTATTGAGTGAAGAAGATGAGCAGAACAAAGTGGAGTCATTGGCATACTGGATTAAGGTAGCATGGGGAGTAGCAGAGTGAAGTTGATTGGTGTAGAGAGAAAATATAAGGGGTCCATGGATAGAACCTTGTGGTACTCCTATGGTGACTGAGAGGAGTGTGAGAGGGTTTGTTGCCAACGGACAGCTTGTTGACGATCTGCTTTTGCCAAGTCAAGGAAAATAGCTAATACAAATTGGGAGTTGTTTCTGTGTTGGTTGACTGCATTTGTAAAGGAATATAGAGGTGTTGTGGTACTATGTGCAGGATGAAAACCATGCTGGGTATGAGACAGGAGATTGTATGAGAGGAGGTATTCCATGAGATGGGTGTGTACTACTCTTTCAAGGATTTTAGACAGAGGTGAAAGAATGGCAATGGGGTAAAAATGAGTTAGTTCACAGCAGCTACCACCTTTATGTAGTGGTAGTATGTGAGATATTTTCCAGATAGTGGCGACATATGTTTCAGTTATTAATCTATTTATGAGTATGGCTATAGCATAGGATATAGATTCTGCTGCAATTTTTAAATAATCTGCAGGGAGATTGTCAGCAGCTAGAGTGGTTGGTTTTATTTTTTTTTCAGTAGTTTTTTTTATGTAATGGATGGGAACTGGATTTAATTTGAATTGGCTTGTAGTTTTTTGTGAGGGTATATTATGGTTAGGTTTTGGGGGAGTGAGATTGGACCTGGGCTGGTTGTTGGTTAGCATTTGAATGGATTCTGTGACGTAAATAATGAATTGGGTTGCCACATTATCAAAGTTGTTAGCTGTTTTTGGAGTAGGAGTGAAAGATTTACCTGGTTGCAGTAAGTTATTAATTGCAACCCAGAACTTTTGTCGATTATTCTGATGTATGGTTTGAATATTGTGATAATAGTTAGATTTATCAGCTTTTATTAGTTTTTTAGCTTTGTTACTAAAGTTCAAGATTTTTTTTTTCTTATGGAATTGTGACCAGGTCTTGTCTCTAGATTGGAGTAAGGATCTGGTTTCTTTGGTTAACCAGAGTGAGTAATTGGATTTAACTCTAATAATTCTGGCTGGAGCATGGGTGTTGAGTATATCATGGAAGGTTTTGTTAAAGGAATATACTGTCTCATCCAAGGGCAATTGTTTGAGGTGTTCCCAGGAACAGTTTTTTAGTGGAGAGTTAAAGTTGTTGGGATCAAAACCTTGTGTGTTTCTGATTGAACAGAAGGAGGTGTGCCGTACTGAGTGGTTATGGTCTCTTAGGAGAAAGGTTTGACTGTGGTCGCTCAGGTTGTCAGGGAGGGAGCCTGAGAAGGAGGATATATGGGGAGAGTTAATAAGAATCCAATCAAGTATGGATTGACGTGCAGATGTTTTATTGGCCCTAGTGGGAGATGTGATGACTGGGACAAAGCCATACAGGTTTATGTGAGTTGTTGGAGTTGGGGAGGAACATAGGAGCCAAACAGTATTAAACTCCCCCATGAGAATGGTCTCTTGAGGGAGAAGTGAGGAGCACCATTGTAGTAGGTTTTCAAGGGTGGTAATGTTATTGTCAGGTGGAATGTAACCACCTATGATATTAAGATGCTACATTACATGATATTATATGCTATGATATTAAGATGTTACGATTACATACCATAGGGGGCATTATACTCAATGACTGGAATAATAAGTGTGAAATACAGTGCAATAGACACATCTATAGACCAGGATGCCATACTCTTTAGTAATAAGCTGTGCAAAGAAAAAGCACTTTTTTACAATAATGGATACATAGAACCGAAGAACAATTCTTCGTCTACATATGTCCAGGTCTCTAACTACTGGACCAATTTTCAGGGGTGTGTTACAATTACTATAGTAACAAAGGACTTCTTGCTTGTTGAAAGACAGGGGTCCAGGGAAGTAAATAGTGTGGGAAGAAATAGATGGGGAATTGTTATGGCTAGGTTTGTATAGGCCCCAGGGCTGATAGCGTAGTACAACCTATGAACCTATGAAAGATACTATAATACATTACTTGGCATTCGGTTTTAATACATGGTTTTGAAACCAGCTATTGGATTGGTCAAGGCCTTCTATGGGCATCTCGGTGTCCTCTGGTGAGTTTATAATGGCACTAAGTTCACAGTCATCTGCGAACTTGGTCAGCCATAAATGGTTAACAGTAGCACTGACCTCTGAAAAGAAAATGCCAAAGAGGAGTGGACCAAGGACTAAATCGTGAGGTACACTGCTAGAGACAAGTCTTTTGGAGAAGGTAGAGCCATCCACCCTAAATTCCTGGATTCTATTTGTGATCCAGTTTATTGAGTGAGTTATATAGTGATTAACATTTAGCTAGGATATTTTATCCAATAAGAACAGAGTGTGGGATGTTGTCAAGCACCTTTGCAATAGCTAGATATGCAGTGTGCATTGATTTTTCCTCATCCATTGCTTCAGTAATTTTCTCAAAGTCATCAAGTAGTTTAAGCAAGCAGGATCTGCACTTAAATTTCAAACTGGCTTGGGTTGAGAGTTTGTAGGTTACTTATGTCCTTATTTATTAATTCTTCAATAATGCTTTCCATAGTCTTACACATGAGGCTGGTCAGAGTTATGGGTCAATCATTTCTTGAGTCCAATGATGCCCCCACTTTGTGCAAGGGAATGACAGTTGCTGCTCTCCATTCAACCAGTGCAAAGCCTCTCTTGAGGCTAAAATTAAATAGCCTCTGTTTGGGGTCTGACAGGTCATGTTTCGGGCTATCCAGTAAGCAGCTCAGTATGTTATCTAGCCTAATAGAAAGTGTTATTGATCTTGGATAGTGCCTTGAATACTTTGCCCTGAGAAATTTAAGGGAGTTGTTGATGCATACATGAGTTCTGGGAATGTAGGAGGGGAGAGGGGGGAGAATTTAGAGCTACTGTAACAGAGGGTGAACAAGCTATGTATTCATTTAGAAAGCAAAGCAGGTTTATAAAAAGGTGCATTAAAAGGCCTTGCTATTGTATTTTTGAGACTCATAACTAAGAATCCCAGAATTACAAAAAGTGATAGAAAAGAAATTGTGAATGTCAGCAATTGCTGTTTCCTTTGTTTTTTTTCCTCAGGATCAGCACCACTGTACCTTACATCCCACTGTTTATGTATACTATCTTTGAAATAACCTTAACTCAGAGAGAAGGGAATACTCCAAGAGACAGCCATCTTGAACATATATGTACTAAGTACACAGTTTCACACATTTGTTCTCCTTCTTCCAGGACTCCACTATTGAGTTTCAGAATTATATGCTCTCAACTATTGAAAGACAAGTATTCAACAGCCCCCTTGTAAAGGTTAAAATAGGGTAGCTAGGATATGGCACATACTACGTCACTATGCCAAACCAGGGCTGTTTGAGTAAGATCCTCTAAATCTTTGATATTTAAACAAGTTCACAAGAGCTGGTGAATTTTTTCAACACAAAAAATGCATGAGCAGATATAAAGTTCAAGCGATAATCTAAATTAAGTAAAAAAAAGAAAGCATGTCCACACTGGAGACAACTTCTACAATGTAATTAGTACCTGACTCTTCTGAATGGTTTTACAGATTATGATAATATGTTTTCTGTTTAAGTTGAATGCGTTTTCAGAAAACTAGGCATTTCCTCATCTTTCACTTACTCTTCCAAACTCATGACAAACAGGTAAACTTATAGTACAACATAATAACTGATCAAAAAGGAATATGGCTGTGAAATTCTGGAAGTTGCATGAATTTTAATGTTGAAGGCATCTGATTAATTATTTGTTGACTACAAGTTCCAAGATCTTTTACTGGAATTTCCACTATGCATTTGACAGAAGGCACTCTAGGCCGTTTTGCTAACAGTAGTTGCAGTGTGTTGACTCTTAGATGATGGCTCCCTTCCCTTATTCATTTCTTTATGGATTTTAGTGCTTTTTGATGTCCACTATCATTGGAACCCACCATCTTGCTTATTCCCATAATGCCCAGATTGAGGTGCAGTTCTTAGTTCGGTTATAGTCTCACATACAAGTGCAAGTATGTGTTATACATAAATGTGATCTTATATATGCTATATATAGATGATCATGTTTGTGTGTGTGTGTGTGTGTGTGTATGTATGTGTGTCTGTATATGCATATATATATATATATATATATATATATATATATATATATATAGTCTGACATGGAACAAAGCCAATTTTCAGCGGATACCTGGGGAGAAATGCTCCACATGCATGTCTTTGTAACGTGGGAGGACATGCAGACTCCACACAGAACGCACTCCAGCCGAGAATCGAGCCGGAGAACCTCTTGCTGTGAGGAAACTATGCTATGGCTGCACCACTGTGCTGTCTATGCACACACACACACACACACACACACACACACATATATATATATATATATATATATATATATATATATATATATACATACATACCAAAGGGGGAAAAAAAAATATATATATATATATATATATATATATATATATATATATATACATACATACCAAAGGGAAAAAATGTTACACACACCATCTCCTAAAAATATCCAACAAAGCGAGTGTCTTTATTGTGCCTTTATTGTGAAATACCTTAAATGTCCTGTAGTGGAGGCCCATGTGACGTATACACTTTACCCTTTAAGGACATACCACTGTTTCAGCACAGATATTGAATGCTCATGATTTTTTAAGTCTTTACTGGTGATTTCAGGCCAATAAAGAGAACCCCAACAGCTGTAGACATGCCATGTTTCACCCCTTTTCTTTGTTTGTCAATATAGCAGCAGCATCCTTTGTATCCACGCTGGTTTTTCCAAGCATCAGCCTATGAAGAAACAACTCCCATGCCTGGGTCCCCATAGAACATACTCAGTCAAAGTAGGGGAAGTCACCTCTAGTAGTAGACCCATAATGAGCAGTGTACCCTAACGGTCGGTCTTGGGGCCTCTACTGTTTGAGATATACTTTTCTGAGGTGCAAGCCAAAACCAGTGGTCTGTGGCTGACCAAGGTTACAGATGACTGCAAGCTGGGCGCTGTCTTAAATTCCCTAAGTGATGTCAGCATCCTCCAAGAGGGCCTTACCCAAACTAATGACTGATGCCAGAAGCATGGCCTCAAACCGAATGCCAAGAAATGCATCATTATCCTCTTTGAGGAAAATGTCATCCCCACTAATTATCACATTAATAACAACGTACTAAGCATGCAATCAGTTGTGAGTGACTTGGGCACCCAGGTTGATAGCAACCTGACTTTTGACCACCATGTTCCCTCCATTGCATGGAATCCTTTCAACATGGCAATCCTCATAAATAAGGGTATTTCATCCAGGAACAAGGAGGTCATAACATCCCCCTACTCCTCCCTTATCAGACCCATTAATGAGTACAATGCCCCCTTCGGAATGTACCTTGTCAAACACATGCAGCAGTTGGAGAGACCACGGAGGTTCCTGACCAGGAAAATGCAGGGTCTCAAACACCTATCTTATACAGATAGGCTAAAAGCCTTGTCTCTCTACTCAGTCTCATACAGACTGCTCAGAGGTGACCTGTGTCTGGCATACAAGGCTATTTCAGACCCAGCCTTGACTGAGTTTCTGCATATCCGTAAGACAAACCCACATGCAAGGCCTTAACCTGGTCTGATTAATAGAACTTGGTGGCAGAATAGATTTGTTTCCCAAAGACTCCACTGTCTGTGGAATAGACTCCCTCTCCATGTCAAGCAGAGTACCTCTCTAGCCCTCTTTAAGAGGAACCTGGATGACTGGATGGGAAACAGAAAATATACCCCTGGGATCCCACCTGTGTCCTTGCTGGATGGGGGAAACAGGTGCTGACTTTGAGGGAACATGGGCAAAATTCATGGCTAGGCTTATAAGGGCCTCTGGGCCAATAGCCAAGTATCATCCTATGAACCTATATACAATGGGTATATAATCACTCACCTTTTCTAGTATACAAAGGCAAATAATGTAACCCACCTTTGTACATATCTCCCTCAAAAATCCTACTCACAAGTCCATAGTCTGACCTCCATAAATTGTGGTCTATTTACCTCAGCTATCCTACTACCTTCCTCCATATCAAAAATGAAAAATTCTTTGTATCTGTGTATTACCTGGTCCCCCTTTGTATCTGTGTATTACCTGATCCCCATAGTTAAAACTTGCTTCTAATGCTTTTGCCAGTAAACAAATCTGACTAATGTAAAGATCTCACAGTGGATTTGACATATGAATCCTAGCTTCCAAAAATTAGTCTGTATCCATAATGTCAGTGTTTGTGTCTGGGTGTGCCAATATCATGATGCCCACATAATGTCCTTGCCTCATCATGTGATTATTGATGTATCTCATTGTTCCCACTATAGTCTGTTGACCTTGATGTCTCCATATCAGTCTGATTATCATTAATAACCAGCTCTTGTCACAATTTGTGACAATTCCTTTTGCCATCTTTGATCCAATTACTCCCACTAGTGAATGATGACATCAAGTTTGCTGTATCTGTCCTCCCTCTCTGTTAGTACTGGATGAAGCTGATACCATGCCACTCTCACCTCTCTAGGCCAGTTTCTCTCTGTCTGTCTGTCTGTCTCTCTCTCTCTCTCTCTCTCTCACATTATCTAACCCATATGCTTGTTTCCAGGCCAGACACATGTTCATTTTTTAATGAATGGCCAATGAAATAATAATGCTTAATACCTGACATGAAAAAGGACAGTTAGAATGCCATGAATATAGTTAAATCTCCCAAACTAGCCAACTTTTCAGACTCTAACACCTTTCTTCTTCTTTTTTTTAGGAGCCTGATGACAACTCACTTGTCTTCATTACATCTGAAAAACTTCTATCAAAGGAATAGGCAGCAAAATAACTGAGTTAATTTCCTACAATTTTCAACACCATCATAATCACCTCCACAAATTCTTGCTCTCTCTAGCTCTTACCAAAAAGGATGATGAACAATGGGTCTGAGGAATTACTCTTGCTATCCAGCACCTTTAAGGTGTACATCCATTTAACTAATAAATTAAAGTCCCTGGCACTTTGTGAAGTATAATTTATTAGCCATTTCCCAACAAGTCCATCATGGAAGCCTTGATCATATGAGCAAACTATCACTCCCCCCAGTACTTGCTAACTTGAATGATTCCATAATACAGAAAGTTTGACAATTTGTCACAATTGCATAACAGTAAAGTAACACAGTCTTAAGAAACCCTATAGCACTGGAGGCAGAATGATCTTTCCCTCTTATTGCCTCCAGTCTTTCCATTGGCCTTACAGACATTCCTTCAGTCTTTCCATTAGCCTTGCAGCCATACCAAACCTTCAAGCATCATCCTGTCCATTGCCTAGTGCAGTCCACAAGCCTTCTGATTCAAAAGCAATGCTTAGTGCAATGATGTACACTCAAACTGATCTGCTTTCCCCAACTATCACAACTATCAGCTATGTACAAGATACTCTCAGCACCAAGCACACAGACCTTTTCCTTTCTTGAACTGGTAACCACTGCAAAAAGCTGCCAAATGCCCTGCAAGCATCATAATAAGCCCTTATTGTTCCCACTGCAAATGACTCTTGTAGCAGCATTGATTCATCCCATTTTTAAATCCTCATCCTTCTTGTGGTATCCTTGATTTAAATTCACCTGGCCTCAGCTGCTATGGCTCAAAACCTGCAGCACTGAAAGCAAGAAGGGCTAACCGTGACATCATTACTTTTAACAGGGCTATATAGCAGGCTGCAAAAAATAAAGGAATGTATATTTATATTTATGATATAAAGGAATACCTTATAATAATTTGACAACATAATTCCCTCCCTCTTCCTATTTATTGGCTGTTAACAAAAAAAAAAAAAAAAACAAGCGTCATTTTGCAAAGTCTCTCCCCTTAAACTACTCATCAGGTTAAAAGAACTTTTGATAAAATAGCTTAATATTTATTTATTATTTTATTTCAAAACAGAACAGGAGCACAACAGTAGCCAGCAGAAAAAGATGTTAATCCCAAAAAACACTTTCTTTTAACATAAAGTCAATTTAATAAAAATGTTTATCATGTTTTAGTCACTTTGAGTAAAGTAACTTCTTCAGACACACAGACAAACAGCAGTTACACAGTTTCTACAGCATTTAAACCATGTAGCATGAAGTCATGTGACTAATAGCAGCAATGAATTAAAGGTGCAGAGCACAATAATTCAAACACTATTAAAGTAAATCTTAAAACTTACATACTACCTCAAATAAAAAGTGTGTATGCAATCAGTATACAATATACAAAGATTATATTAATGTCATTAGTAAAAAGTTAAAAATACGTTATCGTGTAGGATTTCTTAATTTAAGCAAACATGAAATATTACAATTCTCATTCAAACCAGGCAAGCAGAAAGCATTAAGTGCTAACTGCCATTCTAGTTCTCGTACCTCTAATAGTACTGGATATGGGCCACCTCTAATGTTAGGAAGTACCTAGTCAATAGCTTGGAACGTGAAACTATGTCCACCATTTAATGAAACATGTTTTGCTAAAGCATTTTCTGTTTTATTTATTTATTTATTTATTTATTTATTTATTTATTTATTTTTTGTTTTATTTTTGTTACTCGCATAAGAGTGTTCGTAAATTCTCTCACGAAGCTTCCTGTCCGTTTTCCCTATATAGAAAGAATTCTCTCATGAAGCTTCCTGTCCGTTTTCCGTATACAGAAAGCCAGACATAAGGTACAGGAAGCTAAGTAAACAACACTCTTGGACTCACAATTCAACTTATGGTTGATGTAAAATTTACATGTGTTCAATATTCTAAAGGAATTACCTGTTTTTATGTATTTACACATCCTACATGCTCCACACATAAAGGTTCCAGTAAGTCTAGAAGTAGGTTTAGTGCTTTTAATTTCAAAAAAACTTTTTAAATTAGTGCCTCTTCTATAAACAATACAGGGTGACTGGCCAATTCTGTCAGCTAGAAAAGAGTCCTTATGCAGGAAACTCCAATTTTTGTGGAGAATTAATCTAAGTTGGTCACTGTCTTTACTAAAGGTGATTATAAAAGTATTGCATGAAGAGGTCTCCCTAGTTTGCTGAGTCACTTGAAGGTTTTATAAAGGTAACCAAGTCACTGTTTGGTGACTGTGTAGTTCGAATGGCAACCTGGCTAGGAGGTGACTCTACCAGGTTAACATTAATTACAATGGAAGGTGAGGTCAAGAGTGGTTGAACTATACCTCTACTCCATTTGCTTACGATTTCTTCAGTTAAGTCATTTATTAAACTAACCGGGTAGCCTCTGTTGCAAAACATGTCTCTTAAGAGTTGACATTCAGAATTAAAGACATCTTCATTAGTACACATCCTTGTGGCTCTAATGAGTTGACTTTTCACTATTGAATGTTTTTGCCTGTAAGGGTGTGCACTAGAAAAATGTAAATAGGAGTTGCAATATGTAGGTTTTCTATAAATTTTGGAAACATATCTCCTATTTACTATATCTTTTTTTTATATTCACGTCCAAATAGTCAATACTAGTAGTGTGAAAAGTGTAAGTAAATTTAAAAAAAATGATGTAGTAGAGTTAAAGTAATCTATCATTTGTTTAGCTTGTGATTCATTTCCTTTAAAAATCACAAAGATGTCATCTAAAAATCTGGTATAAAAAGTGAAGGAAGTGTAAATTTCAGAGTTATTGAATACAAAATATTCTTCCCATTGAGCCATAAACATGTGAGAGAATTTATGAACACTCTTATGCGATTAGCAAAAATAAAACAAAAATAAAACAGAAAATGCTTTAGCAAAACATTTCATTAAATGGTGGACATAGTTTCACGTTCCAAGCTACTGACCAGGTACTTCCTGACATTAGAGGTGGCCCATATCCAGTACTATTAGAGGTACGAGAACTAGAATGGTAGTTAGCACTTAATGCTTTCTGATTACCTGGTTTGAATGAGAATTGTAATATTTCATGTTTGCTTAAATTAAGAAATCTTACATGATAGTGTATTTTTAACTTTTTACTAATGACATTAATATAATCTTTGTATATTGTGCACTGATTGCATACACACTTTTTATTTGAGGTAGTATGTAAATTTTAAGATTTACTTTAATAGTGTTTAATTATTGTGCTCTGCACCTTTAATTCATTGCTGCTATTAGTCACATGACATCATGCTACATGGTTTAAATGCTGTAGAAACTGTGTAACTACTGTTTGTCTGTTTGTCTGAAGAAGTTACTTTACTCAAAGTGACGAAAACGTGAGAAAAAGTTTTATTAAATTGACTTTACATTAAAAGAAAGTGTTTTTTTGGGATTAACATCTTTTTCTGCTGGCTACTGTTGGGCTCCTGTTCTGTTTTGGATTGTTTGTTTCTTCCGCCCAGTTTACTTGTTTGTTCTACAGTTATTATTTTATTTATTATTTAGTTTACATTTGTTGACCGGGATAGTCCGACTGGACATGTGTCCATTTACAGCGGAGGCTCGGGGAGAAAAGCTCCTAAATAATATACACAAGTAGTGAAACTTATATTGTAGAAAAAGCTCAAAAACAATTTACATTAATAATAAACATATTTTTGTACAACTTATATTGCAGAAAAAGCTCTACAATAAATTACATTAATAATAAACATATTATTGTACAAGTGACAAACAGGCAAATAACTGGTCAAAGGTACATTTCATAGTAAGAAAGCAAAAGTTAAAATTAACCCAAAATAGGGGATTCATTTATTGCAGTGGGGGTTCCTGAGTTTGTAGTAGAACATCTGGAGACTGTATCTGCATCATTTATGTGCAGTTTCAAAGATAGGGGTCGTATGTGATGCATGGGCATAACCCAGAACTTAACAGGTGTGCTTTGAGAGAGTTTTTGAACAGTGTAGTTGAAAGAGCTGAGGTTAGAGAGGTGGGAAGGTTGTTCTAGTTTCTGGCAATGTTGTAGGAGAACAGAGCTTTTCCTGCAGAATTATTGGTTTTAGAGATACAGAGGAGAGATTTTTCTGAGGAGTGGAAGGGACAATTTGCTATGTACTGGGTTAGGAGTTTGTTTAGGGATGGAGTTTTGTCAGGATGTTTTACAATATTGTAGGTAAGTATTAGTTGTTGATAGTTAAGTAGTTGGGGGAGTTCTAACCATTTAAGTTCTCATAGTGCCTGACAACGATGGGTTTTCGAAGTTCAGTTATTAGCAAATCTGGCAATTTTATTGTAGCAGGACTCATATTGTTCAAAGTCCTGTTTTCTACTGTGGATAAGGATAGGTGCAGCATACATGAGTGTAGAAAGTAGGTGCGTTTGGGCGAGTGTGATGCATGCCTGATCAGGTAGGAATTTGTTGTGTGTGTATAGTGTACCCATTTTCTTGTGGACTTTTTTAATTGTTTGTGATATATGGATGTCAAATAGCAGTTTATTGTCAATTGTTACTCCTGGTGTGGTCAGAGGGGGAGATGTTAGTACCATTTTTGGATGTGATTGTAAAAGGAGGTTGGGTGGTTTTACTGTTATTAGGAGCAAATATGAGTAATTTGGTCTTGTTGGGATAGAGAATGAGTTGGATCTGGGTAATACAAATTTATACTGAGGTAAGAGATGGTGCTGAGCAGATGAGAGTTGAGTCATCTACATATTGTATAAGAGTGGCATGTTGGGAGGACCTGTGAAGGTTGTTAGTAAATATTGTGAAGAGTAGTGGGCCCTATATTGAACCTTGTGGGACTCCTATAGTGGTTGGGAGTAGGGGAGATATTTATTTTGCCATTGGACAGACTGTTATCTGTCTGATAGATAGCTTTTAAACCAGGCTATGGTGGGTGGGGCAAAGGATAGAGAGGTCAGAGAGTCTAGAAGTATGGTGTGTGACACCATGTCAAATGCCTTAGATAGGTCTAGGAATATCGCTGAGATGAAGTTGTTGTTATTTCTGTATAGGTTAACTGTGTTTGTAAAAGAGAGGAGCGCGGTAGTGGTGCTATGGTATTGCCGGAAGCCATGTTGTGTGGGAGAGAGGAATTGTTACTATTCAAGATTTGCATCACTTGAGAGTGAATACATCTTTCAAGTATTTTAGATAAGGGGGTAAGATGGCTATGGGGTAGTAGTTAGAGAAATCGTAAGAGTTTCCACCTTTATGAAGGGGTGATAATGTATGATACTTTCCATAACTGTGGGATGTAAGATTCCTGAATGGAGCGGTTAATAAGAATGGAAACAGGGTAAGATAGTGAGTCAGCTGCTATTTTTAAGAAATTAGCTGATAGGTTGTCTGCAGCAAGGGTGGTAGGTTTAAGTTTTGGTAGCAGTTTTTTAATTGTAGCGGTAGGGACAGGTGAGAGGGTAAAGGATGGGGTATTGTTGGGGGGTTGGTTAGGGGTGTAGGAATGGTTGTTATTGGAGAGTTGTGCAGACAGGGATAGGGTGGTTTTAGTGAAATGGTGGTTAAATTGGAAAGCAATGTCTATAGTGTTGTTGTTGGTGGTTGGAGTTGGAGTGGATGTTTTACCTGGTTTCAGTAGGGATTTGATGGCATGCCAGAACATTTGGGGGTAGTTATTATGTTTGTTTTGGACATTAAGGAAATAGTTTTAGTTATTGAGTATAGGTTGTTTTTTTGCTTGGTTTCTTAGTTTTGGTAGTTTTGTTTGGATGAGTTTGTTTTTTTCTCTTTGCCATGCTTTCCATTACTTATCTCTGGCTTTTAGTAGAGTTTGTGTGTCCCTGCTTAGCCATGGTGCATAGTCTGCTTTTACTTTGATTCTTCTAATGGGTGCTATTGAGTTGAGGACATTAATTAAGGTGTTATTAAAGTAGTCTACTGCTTGAGTTGAACTTAATGTTAGTAGTGGGTCCCATTTACAGTGTCTTAGGATATGGTTGAGATTATCTATATTCAGTTTACTTTCATCTCTAACTTGCCTAAAGATTATATGGTTGGAAGGATTGGTGTGTTTGCGTTGTAGGAATGTGGGGAGGTGGCCACTTAGGCTATCTGGTAGACATCCAGTGAGATATTTTTCTTTCGGGCAGTTGACTAATGTCCAGTCAAGGATTGATTGCTTGTTGGATGTTTTGTCTATTCTAGTAGGTCCCTGGATGAAAAAAAGACAAAAGGAAAAACTGTTGCAAAACATGAAGATGCCAAACAGGAACAAAAGGATGAGCCACTCCACAGTAAAAAATGCACCTAGTCAGACCAAATTCAATAAAACCAATTCTTTATTGAAGAAATTAAAACAAATGATAAACGCTTTTGGCCTGACCACTTCAGAACTTCATCAGATAATGAATTAATTTACACAAACCATTTATATAGTACATGGGAAACTGGGTAAAACAATCATTAAAAGTTAATGTTATTTAAAATGACACACCCCCTTAAAGAAAAATCATGTAAAAAACATGCTTTATATATGAAAACTGGTTAAAATGCATAAATAAATGTGGAAAATTCAAATTGTATTCTAAAAACATAATAAAATATATAACTTAATAGTACAGAAGAAATATACTTTTTTTAAAACAAACACTGTTTATCTTTCTAAAGCTTTTAGTTTCAACAGAGAAATAATGGAAATGTGTTCATTTAGGCCTGGCCAACTTGATGCATTGAGACGCAGTTGCCAGTAAACCTCTCTCCTTTCTAACAAAAGTGACAAGGCACCACCTCGAGGTTCTGTTTTAATATTGTCAATGACAGTGAAGTGAAAAGAATGACCAGTGTTTTCCATAATGTGTTTACTAAGTGCATTTGTATCTTTTTTTAAATTTTATATCATACAAATGTTCGTAAATTCGGTTCTTTAATTTACGGTCAGTTTTTCCAGTGTAAAAACAGCTACAACAGTTACATGGGGCACAATAAATAATCCTTTCAGATCCACAGTTATATTTTTGATGTAATTTCACTTCAAAGTTGTTTATCAGAAAAATGCCCCCTTCCTTAATGTGTTTGCAATATTTACACATGCCGCACTTTTTCATGTGCCCAACATTATTCACTCCCTTTGGTTTCACCTCAAAAATGTTTTTTCAAGTTTCTGCCTTTCTTGAATACTATGGTGGGGTGTGAATCAATGAAAGGTCCAATGGCTTTCTCTTGGTTTAGAATGGCCCAATTCTTTTCCAAGGTTTTCCTTAATGCAAAACTGTCATTGGTATATATATATATAGTACTAAAAGATGTCTTATAGTCCCTTTTAAGTTCTTGATTCTGCACACTTAAAGACTGTGTAAAATTATTGGTATTGGTGATGCTGTTATCAGCGTCTGTTATTAAGAGGCTAAAATACCCTTTCTCCCTTTTATTTACAACCGCTAACATAATGTCAGTAATAAACTTGCACTGGTAGCCTCTTAGTGAAAACATGTCTTTCAAATTGTCACATTCGCTAAGGAAATCATCCATATCAGATACCATTCGGGCCGCCTTCATAAATTATCCCTTTACAATTGAATTTTTCAGTTTCATTGGATGTGTACTTGAAAAATGAAGTAAGGAGTTGGAATAAGTTTCCTTTCTCTATATTTTTGAAACAAATTTGTTGTTGGTGTGATCTTTAATGCGAAGAACATCTAGGAAAAGCAGCTGGTCCACACTGTAGTTGTGTGTGAATTTTAAGAAGGTGGTGGTGAAATTCATGTACGATATTAAATCTACTATATGTTCTGGGGGGTACATCCCACAAAATAAAGATATCCAAAAAAACGGGTGTAGCACTTTACATACTTAAACATTGGACTGTTGAACAAAAACTTATTTTCCCACTGGGTTACAATGTTTGCATATAGACCCCCACATGAGGAGTCCAGTGCTACACCTTCCTGTTGCAAATAGATTTTGTGATTAAAGAGAATAAAGTTGTTTTTCAATACAAGTTCACGTAGGTGTGCATATACATGAACTTTGTTGTGCTCAATGCCTTTTTCATATAAGTATTCTGAAAACCATTCTAAACCTGTATTATGTGAAAGGGCAGAGTATAAGTCTTTGATATCGATGGTTAAAAGGACATAATGAGTTTGAAATTGAGTGTTGTTGATGAGATGTAAGAAACTCCATGAGTCCTTACATATGTGGGTTTCAGAAAAGACCAGTTCTTTAAGCCTAGTGTCTAAAAGTTTTGCAAGAGGGTGGGTGATAGAACCTTTTGCGTCCACAATGGGTCTCATGGGTGATTGGTCAATGTTCTTATGAAGTTTTGGTAACCCAAAAATCACTGACATTTTTGGATATGACACAGTGAGATAATTTAACTCATCAATGGTAATGGACCCCTCAATAAACAAATCCTGTAAATCATTTCTAATTCTATTGTAAGCTGTGTGTAATTTATTAAGGGAGGATTTAGCATATGCAGTTAGCATAATCAACCTGGTTCATTACAACTACACCTCCACCCTTGTCAGGTTTCATTATTCTAACCAAATCAAGAATGCGTTTAATGTCTTGTAGGATGATCTCCACATCATTGTCCATCTGTCTTTTCTGATTAATCCTTAAAAAATTACGGATATCTAGTTCACATATTCTTTCAAATAGTTGAATGATGGGGTGAATGGGAGGATTAAAGGTGCTGGACATGGCTAAAGAGTTGATAATACTTTCTAGTGATGAGTTATGAAAAAGGACCCTAAAATTCAACTTATGTGTGTATAATTTTAAGTCAAGTTGGGTGTTAAGAATGTCCGTAGGTTGTGAAGGTACATAGGTGAAACCTTTTGAAAATAAATCACAGTGCTCAACACCAATAACCACATCAGAAAAATTATGCACTTTAAAATCACCATCACAATTGGTGATAGTTACAATGGAATAGTAAATAATCAGAGGACACCTCTAAAATGTCTAAAGAATCATTAATTAATTCCTGTTGGACCAAATATGATTCGGTGCCCCCTCCCCCTCTGATTGAATCCCCCCTCATGTTCCATTGGGTGTTGAGGGGGTAAGTGTTCCCCTGGTGAGTTCCCCAGGGTTGATATGAAACTGCAGTTTTGTTCTTTATACTCTCCCACTGTCTTAGGGTTGGAAATTCTAGTGGGTCTAAAAAAAATAGTTTTGGTCATTATTAACTGTAACACAGTTTGTTTCAGTGTTGTTGGAAGAATCATTACCAGCAGGAGTGTAACCATGGTCAGGCAATTTATTGCCCCATTCCTGAGAGGGAGGTGGACTGAGGTAAGCAAATCCCTTCCCATAGTCATTTTTACCCCTGTTGAGTTTTTTTACCTTACGTGCTGTTATAGAGGTAGATAACTGCTCAATACTATGAAAGATACGTGCATGTTCATATTTAAATTCATTATACTATGTGTGTTCACCAATTCTTTTATCAAGCTCAGAAACATTACTTATTAAATCATTTATGAAAACATCATTACATTTCACAATAGCTTTCATATATTCAGCACTATGTGAATCATAAAGAGCCAAAAGTTCTTTATGCAGGTTGGAGCCTGCTATCAAACCACTAGGATAACGCCACATTCTAAGTCCCTTAGGGACAATATGCTCTTTTATACATTCTGAAAAATATGCATTATCAAGCTGCAAGCGCTTGATCTTAGAAAGTTTATAATCAAATTCTTCTAGGAGAACTTTAATATTATTTAGAGAAACAATACCTGTTGGTTATTTTTCACTGTTCAAAGCAATGGCTTCAGTAAGCCAGTCCTTTAAAACTGGAACAGAACCTCTGTGGCAGGAAGGAACACTGGATCCTGCGAAAACTGGATGAGAGTTCAAATTAATAGTTCTCTGTCCACATGGAATGGAATGTTCATCTCCACTACTTAATCCAGTCCTTGAGGATGTAGAATTCAAGGAATGTAGGCTTTGTAGTGGGTTTCCATCATTCAAAACACTCTGTAAACTTGTAGAGACAACCACTGCTTCTCCTCGGGTCACCCCATCATTCAACTGTTTGAAAGAATATGTGAACTAGATATCCATAATTTTTTAAAGATTAATCAGAAAAGACAGATGGACAATAATGTGCAGACCATACTACAAGACATTAAAAGCATTCTTTATTTTGTTAGAATAATGAAACCCGACAAGGGTGGGGGTGTAGTTCTTATGAACCAGGTTGATTATGCTAACAAGATGTTGCACATTCTGAATGGGAAGGCATATGCTAAATCCTCCCTTAATGAATTACACACAGCTTACAATAGAATTAGAAATGATTTACAGGATTTGTTTATTGAGGGATCCATTACCATTGATGAGTTAAATTATCTCACTGTGTCATATCCCAAATGTCAGTGATGTTTGGGTTACCAAAACTTCATAAGAACCTTGACCAACCACCCATGAGACCCATTGTGGACGCAAAAGGTTCTATCACCCACCCTCTTGCAAATCTTTTAGACACTAGGCTTAAAGAACCGGTCTTTTCTGAAACCCACATATGTAAGGACTCATGGAGTTTCTTACATCTCATCAACAACACTCCATTTCAAACCCATTATGTCCTTTTAACCATCAATATCAAAGACTTATACTCTGTCATTCCACATAATGCAGGTTTAGAATGGTTTCCAGAATACTTATATGAAAAAGGCATTGAGCACAACAAAGTTCATGTATATGCACACCTACTTGAACTTGTATTGAAAAACAACTTTATTCTCTTTAATTACAAAATCTATTTGCAACAGGAGGGTATAGCAATGGGTTCCGCATGTGGGGGTCTATATGCAAACATTGTTGTAACCCAGTGGGAAAAGAAGTTTTTGTTCAACAGTCCAATGTTTAAATATGTAAAATGCTACACCTGTTTTTGGACGTTATCTTTATTTTGTGGGATGGACCCCCAGAACATACAGTAGATTTAATATTGTACATGAATTCCACCACCACCTTCTTGAAATTCACACACAACTACAGTGTGGACCAGCTGCCTTTCCTAGATGTTCTTCGCATTAAAGATCAAACTAACAACAAATTTGTTTCAAAAATATACAGAAAGGAAACTTATTCCAACTCCTTACTTCGATTCTCAAGTACACATCCAATGAAACAGAAAAAGCTATTGTAAAGGGACAGTTTGTGAGGGCGGCCCGAATGGTATCTGATATGGATGATTTCCTTAGCGAATGTGAAAATTTGAAAGTCGAGTTTTCAGGAAGAGTCTACCCGTGCAAGTTTATTACTGACATTATGTTAGAGGTAGTAAAAAAAAGGGAGAGAGGGCATTTTAGCCCCTTAATAACAGATACTGATAACAGCATCACCAATATCAATAATTTTACCCGGTCTTTAAGTGTGCAGAATCAAGAACTTAAAACATAAGACATCTTTTATTACTATCTATACCAATGACAGTCTGCATTAAGGAAAATCTTGGAAAAGAATTGGACCATTCTTAACCAAGAGAAAGCCATTAGACCTTTCACTGATTCACTCCCCACCATAGTATTCAAGAAAGGCAGAAACTTATAAAACATTTTTGAGATGAAACCAAAGGAAGTGAATAATGTTGGGGACATGAAAAAGTGTGTCATGTGTAAATATTGCAAACACATTAAGGAAGGGGGCATTTTTCTGATAAACAACTTTGAAGTGAAATTACATCAAAAATATAACTGTGGATCTGAAAGGATTATTTATTGTGCCCTATGTAATTGTTGTAGCTCTTTTTACATTGGAAAAACTGACTGTGAATTAAAGAATCGAATTTATGAACATTTGTATGATATAAAATCAAAAAAAGATCCAAATGCACTTAGTAAACACATTATGGAAAATACTGGTCACTCTTTTCACTTCACTGTCATTGACAATATTAAAACAGAACCTCAAGGTGGTGCCTGGTCACTTGGTAGAAAGGAGAGAGGTTTACTAGCAACTGCGTCTCAATGCATCAAGTTGGCCAGGCCTAAATGAACACATTTCCATTAGCTCTCTGTTGAAACTAAAAGCTTTAGAAAATCAGCAGTGTTTCTTTTAAAAAAAATTATATTTCGTCTGTACTATTAAATTATATATTTTATTATGCTTTTAGAAAACAATTTGAATTTTCCACATTTATTTATACATTTTAACCAATTTTTATATATAAAGCATGGTTTTTACATAATTTTTCTTTAAGGGGTGTGTCATTTTAAATAACTTATTAACTTTTATTGATTAGTTTACCCAGTTTCCTATGTACTATATAAATGGTTTGCGCAAATTAATTCATTATCTGATGAAGTTCTGAAGTGGTCAGGATGAAAGCGTTTATCATTTGTTCTATTTTCTTCAATAAAGTCCAGAATTGGTTTTATTGAATTTGACTTGAATAGGTGCATTTTTTTTACTGTGGAGTGGCTCATCCTTAGGTTCCTGGATGAGCTGAGTAAAGCCATAGAGATTTATATGATTTGTGGGGGTGTCGGAGTTACAGGCTAATCAGTCTGTATTTAGATCACCTAAAAGAATAGTTTCCTGTGGTAGCATATCAGAGATCCATTGTAAGATCTCTTCAATGGTGGAAGAGTTATTGCCTGGTGGGATGTAGCAGCAGATAAAGTTGATTTTTTGGTATCATTAATGAATAGAGTTGAGATTAAAATTTCAGCATTTTAAAATGATGGAATAGGGTTTTCAAGGGGTTGAGTGTATTTTTAAATAATATGGTGACTCCTCCTCCCTTCCTGCCTGTTCTATCATGCCTTAGTATGTTATAACCTGGTGGGAGAATTTCCTCGTTTTGTATGTTGGGTTTTAACCAGGTCTCTGTAATGGTTAATGACTTACAAATGTGTGTATATCAGGGAGTTAGCTAGTTATGCTTCTTGTATTGATGTTAATGATAAGTAGGTCTGATTTTTGTCTAGGTGGGAGTAAGGTATTATTTGGCCCTAGGTTTGGGGTGTATGTCTCCTGGTATGAGCAGTTTTTTTTGCAATTAGTAATGTGTGTTTTATTTTATATGTTATTTTTATGTAGTGTACATCTGATAGTTTACTGGTATAGATTGTTGTTAACCGGACTTTATATATGTGAGGCATTAGGCTGTCTTTGAATAGTGTAGCACTAATGGGGAAATACGTGTATGTGTGTGTTGTGGTGTATATATTTGTGCTGTGGTACCTAGTGTTTTGTACAGGTGTGCTAGGTTGCATTGATGTGAGGTTTGTTAGTATTGTGAGGGTGAGTAGGAGACAACTTAAAAAGATTGTCATTTTGTTTCAGTTATGGATAAAAGTATGGTGAGGTGGAGGGAGGGAAAGAATGGTTTGAAAATATGTGATAGCTGAAAGTAGGAGGTGACTTTTAGTTGCTAGGGGTGTGGGAGTTTGTGTGAGCGTGTGGCTGAAGTGGGATGGTGGTGTAATGTTTAAGGTGCTTACCTTAGAAACACAAGGTGCAGGGTTTGATTCTCACAGGGGGTAATTGGCTAGGCTTAAAATGGTCCATAAGGGCAGGTAGTCTAGTAATAATCTATAAGTGTGATAGACTGATACTGCTTGCACTGATTTTAATATCAAATTAGTGAGCTTTTCTACTGCAGTTAGTTTACTGGTCCTTGCTGGTGGCAGAAGGTTGTTTCCAGGCAAGTTATTTTCTATTTAATTTAAATACTCAGCAGCAAGTTCACCCAACCGTTATTCTAAAAATAAACTTCAAGTGGTTATAGTTACCCTGCCACAGAGTCACTCCTGTCTATATCATGGACCAGCATTTCCCCATAACTTCTCTAGTCAGCCTGATTGAGAGGGGTATCATGAGACAGTGTAAGCACTGTCTCATGTTTCCGATGGTCATCTTTTACTCAAACAGCATAACACAATGTGGGAGATGTACATATATAATATCCTTGGAGGCAAAAATCTCACACATAGTAAACTCAAACACCAAAATCATCAGCAATACACCACACATCACACCTCTCCAATGCCATCATAAAACACACAATCCAAAATATGATGAGGTTTTAAAGATTAACCTGCCTAAACCTCAAAGACCTCCAAAACACAACACGGGTACAAAGCACTCAGCATATTACTTCCTCACATAACACAAGGATTCCAAAAGTCACAGATGCTGAGGCCGTAAGGCAGGTATCAACCCAAGCAAACATTCTTGTTATAGGTGCATTGTAAGACACACAAATGTGTCTCTTACCAGGCTGAGCAAGAAAGAGTTATGGTTAGTTGCTTGTCTGCTGCCAGGATTCGTCAGATTGTGCATGCACTCAAGTCCTTGAACAACAAGTAACTATGACTCTGTCAGTGACTTAAGGTGTACATCCTTGATTACATGAAGAGAGACAGGATGGAACTCTTAGCCTGTGTGTCCAAGGCAGGTATAAGATTAGCAATAATCAGCATTCTACCTTCTCCATGGATGATGCCACGATATGAGCAAAAAATAATTGACATCATACCTTTCAGACTCTTACTGCATGAAATCTAGACAAAGTCTAACAAAATGGGTGGACAAAGACCCAAAAATAGGGACATATTTTAAATATTGCTTGTAAGAACTAAGAAAGTTGCTAGAGTAACGGTTTGTTTTAACATAAATTTTCTGAAGGATTTGAAGTCTGAAACTCAAATACATGTCATTATTTAGTGACTTCAATTCTTAGATCATCCTAGTGATTTGCCAGAAAAAAATTTAATTTTGTGAGGAACGGACAAAAAATATGAGGCAAAAATCTGGACATTCTAAGAAAATCTGCACAGTTGGTAGGTATGATAGTCCAATATTTGTCAGCCTGGGAGGAAGTGTTTGACAGACAATGCTGCTTTGCCAGGGATGGCCTGCATCTGTCGCTTCTAGAGTTTTGATAATTGTCAAGACATTGTCCACCCTAACAGTACCATTTTTAGGCAATGCCAACCTGATAAACCTACCAACATAAAGCAATAAGCAAAGGAAAATATGAAGGTGTTACTAATCAATGCTAGGAGTCCTCCTCACCCTGAAAGATGCTGACATCTATGTAGTGGACTGAGACATAGTTTAAAATAGCAGACAGCAATCCAGCCTTGCAGGGCTATAACATCTTTCACATGCTAAGACTAGCAGCTGTGCAGAAGGTGAAAAAAGGTGGAGGTGTCTCAGCCTACATCCACAAGAGAGAGACATCAAGGATGGTAAAGCAGCATGATGCACTAGAGCTTCTTCATGTACAAATGAGTGTTAGAAATTCCCATATCATATTAGACAGCTATATAACATCCTAAATGACAAAATTATTCTACAGTGCCCATCTGCAGGAATCAGACCCACTCAGTATTAAACACAATATCATTTCACCTAGACCACCACTAGCGCACAAGCACTGAAATTTTGGACTTTGTCAATACAAATGCCCTAGAAAAGTTTGTCTCTGCTAGGGGGAATAACATCTTGGATTTTGTACTTACTAATATGGGAGAATCTTGCATCATCCCTTGTGCTTTATCACATGATAGATCTGACCATAAGGCATTCTCCTTCAAAATAAAAGAGATCCCTTCCACCCAAGGTACCTTTAAAAATTTCTTTAAAACAAACTACCTGCTCTTAAGTGATATATTGGTAAGCTTCAAATCCCCGGAAAACCTAGTTAACTCCATTGAATATACAGAAATATACACCACCATACTATACTAGCATGTAAACAGCTTCAGAGATGCAGCTATACCCGGCAGGAGCAAGTGTAGGCAAACCCCAGAAACAAACCTACATGACGGAATCATAATATCAACAAGCTTTTTAATAAAAGGAAAATTATTTTGACCAAAAGAAAGAAGAGTAATTCCCATAATGTTAGAGCTCTTGTCACTGAAATAAACAAAGAACTCAGGAACTTAATACAATCCACTAAAGCCACGTTTGAGGCTAAAATAGCTAACCAAGCCAAAAACAATCACAAAGTATTTTAATGTTTATTATTGTAAAAGCACAATGCACTGAGCTGATTGTAAATGATGTTGCCTACACAAAGGATGAAGATATAGTGAAACTATTGGCCAATAAATTTAGCTCTAACTTTACTTCTCTCTCCTCAAAGTCTGTCGATCAAGATATACCTGAAACTAGCTTGCCTCCAGCTATCTCACAAGACCAACTTCTAAAAGTGCTATCAAAAGCTAAAAATACTGTATTGATGGGTCATGACAATCCCCTGGATTCACTAATCCTCCATGCAGGATTAATCTAGTCCGGCACAGAAGCGGCAGTTTAAGAGGAGGATGGCAGCACGCCATACAAATTAAGGAAGGCACGCTGCCTGAACACATAATGCTACATGGAGTGTGGACGAGTGCAGGGGGCGTATCTGAGAGCAGAGTTCTCAGAATAAACCCGCCCCTGCTATGTAGAACAGGAGAATGTGTACATAAAAGAGTGAGACCACTCATAATTGTCCTCATACCCCCACCAACAGTCCCCATATGTTCAACAGCAACAGTACACTGAAAAAAAAACACGAAGAAACCCTTATAGTAATTTATTTAAAACTCCGAGTACAGCTAACCGTAGGTGCGTGGGTTTGCCCATCACTTAGCTACGAGTAAAGCAGCATAAAAGGCTAAAGAGGATAACAAGGAAGATATAGCAAATGAAGCAGCACAGCAATAGCATAGTGGTCAAAGCATCTGCCTAACGAGGAGGCATTCCCGGCTCGAGTCCCACTGCAGCACATACCATTTTCCATGTGTAATCTGAATACAAACATTTATGTACATTTTATTGCTGTATAACCTACCAAATAACATTTAAATGTGAACTGGAGTACTGCATGAAATGCACATGTGAAGACTCAGTACTATAATGAATAAGTCAGCGGTAAGCAGGTGTAAGCACAGATAAGTAGTAGTAAGCATATGTAAACAATAGTAGGCATGTGCAAGTGCGTCTGGGCCAGGTGAAGCACTGCCGACACAGATCAAGCAAAGGAGACGCTAACTGCATGTAAAACACAGTGACCAGAAGTCAGCAGTGCTAACCTCTGCACAAACCTGCTCACAACCACTTGAAAGTGCCTTAAGCACACTGTATCCAACGGCCAGTGTCAGGTGTGAGTCTGTGTACACTAACAGAGTCAGTCGTAGGTATCGCAAAGCATATGTGGCACATAAGGTTGGCCAGTATGCACACGAAACACAGTATCAAGCAATACCAGTCAACATTATCAGATATGTAGCTAAAGAATTAGAGGTATATGTGTTTGTATGAATACCCATAACTATATAGATATATACCTCCCCCTCTCTATAGTACAAATGTATACATACATAGACATATAAATAAATACCCACAAATACAGATATACATATGCAGACACCCATACATCCACATGTCGTTTTATATATATATATATATATATATATATATATATATATATATATATATATATATATATATGTGTGTGTGTGTGTATGTGTGTGTATGCAGACATATACATATATATTTATATATATATATATATATATATATATATATATATATATATATGTGTGTGTGTGTGTGTGTGTGTGTAGATATATACACAGATATATACCTATGATAAGATACAGCACCCAAGAATGACATATGTTCACAGGCCATGCCAATGGAGATGAGGGGCCCAAGCAAGAAACGTGTAACATGTAGCATGAACCCCCCCCCCCAGCCGGACAGGGGAAACATACAAACAAACCCACAAACAATGTAAACTATCCACTTCTCCCCAGACCACAGGCAGGATACAACTGGGGGGGGGCACAGTGGACCCATGAAGTCTAATCTTGGAACAGAGACAGGAGCACCCCTGGCGGTACACCCCAAAAATTGCCTTGTTATAGGAGGAAACCCGTGAGATGACCTAGCAAGGCGGGGTGTGTACATACCCGGACTACAAGGGTGGGAAAGCCTGATGACCCATGGGTTGAGACAGCAAATGGGATGGGTCCCGTGAAATGGAGAGTGGGCAGTGTGTAGTGGTGTGTTTAGGCCCAACCTGCACCCAGAGTAAGGATGAGTGCTGTAGAGGAGGTGCGGGTGTGGGAACGATGGGTAGGTAATTATGGGTCTAGTTGTGCAGGTGTTTGCTGGAGTAGGTCTATATGAACAGCTCCAGGGATGTAAGCAATAGCATTCATTGGACAGAGGCACCGCCCAATGAGCGGCCACACCCGCTATGAGTCCCACTGCAGTGCAGTCTATTTTACATGGAAAAGAATGGAATAACCAAATGTAGATGTAAATATGTAGAGGTATGTTTGTGTATAAATACCCATAGCTACATAAAGATATACCTCTCCCTCTCCATAGTAAAAATGTATACATACATAGACAGAATATATATAAATACCTACATATAGATAAATACATATGCAGACACCCATACATCCATATGTCATTATATATATATATATATATATATATATATATGTGTGTGTGTGTGTGTGTAAATATACACATATATATATAGCTAGGATATGATACAGCAGTTAAGAATTACATATGTTCACAGGCCGTGCAAATGGGGGTGAGGTGTCCAATCAACAAACGTGTAACGTGTAGCATCAACCCTCCCCCAGCTAGGCAAGTGAAACATACAAACACACAATAAAAGTAAACAAACCACTGCTTCCCAGACTACAGGCAGGATACTACCAGTGAGAGAGACCTGCCAAGTCTAATCTTGAAATTAAGCCATGAATGTCCCTTGTGGGACACCCCAAAAATTCTATGATTTTCGGGTTTCCAGCCAGATGTCCAACAGCAGGCCATGCATGTTCTTGGTCTACAAGGTAGGGGAAGCCTGATGATCCATGGGGTGAGACAACACACGTGATAGGCCAAAAAAGTGGGGAGTGGGTAGCGTGTACTGGTGTGGCCAAACCCGACCTGCACCCGGCGTAAAGAAGAGTGCCGAAGAGGATGTGCAGTTTGGGAACTATGGGTATGAAATTATAGGCCTAGCTGTGCAGGTGATGGTTGGAGTGGTTATATGTGGACCACCCCAGGGATGTAAGCAATAGTGTGCATTGGGCAGAGCCGACGCCTAATGAGCATCCACTCCTGGTACAAGTCCTACTGCAGCAAAGTTATGTTTACATGGCAAAGGACGGTATAACCAGATGTGTTGTTGCAAACCCACTAAATTACACCAAAGAACACTTGGTCGCAACACCCCACTGTAGGCATGTAAGCCGGACTAATTGGCATCACAAGGTATTATTGCTGTCCAGACCTCTCAACTGTCCCTGATATAGACTCCGATATTAGGTCTGTCCCTCTTAATCCCTCCTGAAAACTGGTGAGTGCTGAAGAAAAGGTGGTGAACTGCCCTTAATAAATAATGATAGTAATTCAGAGTTATAGATGTTTCACGGCAGAAAACCTATATTAATCCACATTCTCTTATTCTGCAAATGTTTCAGGTTAATACTATTTAGAAAATGTCCCTGATTGTCCCTGATTATTTGAGGAGTTGTCCCTGATTCTGTTGAGGTTTTCATCCGATCGGTTAAGAGCTATGTTGCTGACCTCACCTCCACCCAGGGGTGTGATTGTCCAGATCTTCCCCCAAATGCAGGGTATATACACAGCAGTTGCTGTAGAAGAAACAGCCAGCTGTGGACCTTTCCGTCAGCCATCCTGCACATCCCTGGACATGTCCCCTACTATCAGCTCCTTTGTGTGTCCCAATAACACCACTTACCTGTCGACCCCTGTTGCATTCGTAGTAATGTCCACAGTCACAAGTAGGTGACACCCTCCACACAACTATATTGGCAGAATCTGGAACTCCCAATCCAGGTGTATTATCGCAACTGTTCCAGACTACACATGTAAAAACACATGAAGGGAAAACTCAAGCACACTTGGATCACCACCTGGTGAAGTCCGCCACCCCCAACACTCCAGACCCCAGCACCAAGTACTGTCACATCCTGTCCTGCCTCGCATGCATATCCCAACACCATGCAAACCAGCACTACCGCACCCCCACCAATCAGTCGAATGGCCTACTATACAGTTAAAATGTCCCCCCCTCCACCTACCCACCTACACCTCCACTATTCACATCTACTCTACAACACAGGTATGGCATAAGTAAACCTAACCCAAATACCTGAGTGTAGCCTAACCAGAAATGCTAAACCGGAATACCACTTAACCTTACACTGACCTTTGTGGACAGTCATACCTGACATAAGCATGTATAAAACTGACATGTACATGAAGTAATGCGGGGGTATGCGGCAGTAAGCAGGATTACGTCTGTGTGGGTGGCAGTACACAGATTAAGCAAAGTAGAAGCTAACTGGTTTAAGAAACTGTAACCGGAGGATAGCAGTGCTTACCGTCGCACAAACCCGCGCGTTCTGCTCAGAAACAAAATAAACTGCTTCTGCAAGGCTCAAACTCAGGACCCTGTACACTATAGTCACAGAAATCAACCACTAAACCATCATAACAATACAGATGACTGAGGTATCAGCAAACTAATCCTCACAACAGGTAAATCAAAAAAAAGATGTGAACTGAATCTATGTACAGTGTGAAGTGGTATAACTTGCTACATAACATAAATATGTGAACTGGAGTACTGCAGTAAGCATAGATGTGAGGTGTTATTGTAATAAAGTGCAGAAGTCCCCAGGTCCCTATACAGTGTATGTACACATGAATCACGGATACCAGACACATGTAAAACCTGTAATGAAAAATACATTACTTCCAGAAGGCAAATATAATGCAAATTAACTATTAAGCAATGCTAACCGCAGCACAGCTCAACTTAGTAAGAGTAAGCAATGTGTAGGAGAGCCAATCCAATCTGCATACCCCTATAAGCACTGCCAACCTTAGGTAAGCAGATGTGCTCATAGCTTAGCCTCTTCAAACCCAGCCAATCATGGAAAAGTGCAGGTAATTGGCCATATATAGACCACACAGGCAAGAATATGTTTCATAAGTGGTTGTAGCTTCCTACTGCAGGCAGAATGGCTGCTGTGGGTGAAGGCACTCATTTTAGAGTGCAGCGCTGAGGTATCCAGGAGTCAAAACTCATGGTATGGCTCCTGGTACAACGCCAGTACCAGGGCTTGCAGTATAAAATGGAGGCCTGGGACAGTCTTGCCCTTGACCTCACCAGTGCCACAGGTATCCCCGGGGCTGGTGAGCAGGTCAGGCACCTGAAGCGGCAGAGGGGGGATGTACTGGAACAGTGGATCCAGCAGTCTCGGCAGATGGCTAATGCGCCAATACTGAGTAAGCACTCATTCCACTAAGTAGTTAAGAATTGCCTAGCTTGTGTATACTATGGATAGGTATGGCTAAATATCATTCTATTCCTCTGACAGCTGCAGATGAGCAGGCAGTGAACCAGCAAGCCCATCATGCTAGGTTGCAAAGGCTGCGCCGCGAGGCAGGTTAGTATTACTCTGCAGGTAGTGTAATAACAAATAAATATAAGAGCCTTAGAAAGTGTCATACCAGTAGGAATAAATGTGTAATATTCTGGTGAATAAAGGTATAACCCCTGAGGTGCTTCTGTGTAGTCTTCTTTCATATGTAGTTGAACTGTTGCATACTATAAATAGTATTGTTGTACTAAGCAGTGTTATCCACGCTGTAGTATGCAGATACAATTTGTATGAAGGTCTGTATAACAATGTTGGAAGTGCCAAGAGGTCATTCATATTGTACAAGTGAGGGAGACTTAGATAGAAGACAGTAGAAAGTGTCACATCAATTCCCTAATGGCACAGTGTACTATGATGTTAGATACAATTTTGTTGTCACACACAGCAGGGGTTTGAATCCCGGGAGTGTTAATACGTTGTATACATAATCATACCCCACAACTGTACAGATTTTGCTACAATGTTCAGATAGAAAGCTGTATGTATAATTACACCCAACAACTGTACAGTATTTGCTAGAATGTTCAGCTAGACAGTTGTATGCATATTCATACCCCACAACTGTTCCAGTCTGTCCAGAATGTCCAGATAAATGGCCTATATTACCAGCCTGGTACCCTGTTCCCCTGAAAAAGCAGTATGAGGAACCCAGAAATGTAGGCAGCTGTTAATGACATATAACTGAAAGTCAAACGTGTACATAGTCATAGAATGCATATGAAAACACACCTGTCATTCCAGCACCTCACTCAATGTGTATGACAGCAATACACAGCATATGTTGCGGTAACACCTGTATCTTGTCACGACTGTATGTAAGACACAGGTCACATATATAATAATCTATACACATACCATTGTACAATATAAGGCCATTGGGTAGTGTAATAATACTTGTAAGGGAAAGATCACTGCAGTGACTAGGAATGTTGTGAAAACTACAAGGATATATCAGGTGTTCATTGAGCTCTTGCTCACCCCTACCATATGTGTGAAATAACCCAATGACACTCCTCAACTGGTGTGTGTACACTCCAAACATTTGTTGGGACATATGTCCTAATGGTTTATACATATTCACAATTGTGTCTATGCATGTGCTATGTTAAAATACACCCATATTGTTGGCTGCTGCCATCAATGACACCTGCATGCTCTTGTAATGACCACTGTTGTTCCATATATGCATGTGTTCTGCTTACTCTGCAACTGTGTTAAATCTGGTGTGTCGGGTTAATGGGAATACTTATGCATGCTGTTATAACTAATCCTGAATACTGTTGACTGTTACTAACCCATATCTGCCATAAACCAGTGACAACACAGCTCGTATGGGAAGGCCGGTCTCAGCGGACCCACCTGTCCCACCTCAGCTGGCCATGGCAACGGGCACCAGCACATCTGGGGCCCAGCCTGGGACCTCCTCCTCTGTGGGCCCTGCGCCACCTTCGGGAGGAACTGCTGCAGGGGATGGGGCTCACCCCCCCTTGGAGTAGGCACAGAGGGGAACCTGTCACCTGTCAACAGGTCTGGGCCTTGGTGCATAGGGAGCTCTATCTGGAGTATCGAGAGTGGCTACGTCAGCTTGAGGGCTGAGTGGTGCTATTAGAGGGTGAGCCTGTCCCTTCTACACAGCCCCCAGCACAGTCACCTTCGCGGCAGTGAAGGTGCAGTGGTGACTGCCCATGGATGGGGACCTCAGTCCCATGGTTTCCAGTTGGGGGCTCATGGGCTTGCGACTTCCAAACACCCCTCCCCGTCCAAGGTGTTTACCCCACACATGTGTCATATACTGGCCCTGTATGCATCTTGTGTGTCTTGCCTCTTAACCTAGTCTACCTCCCTCCCTAAATATACCTATTACCCCTCCCCAACATCTCACTCTCACCTGAAAAATAAAAAAGGGCAATCTGTTCCCACAACAAAATCTCTCCCCATAAATAGCTGTCCATTTTGCACACGTGTCCACTGAACACATGTAATCTGGTCTATTTGGCATCACAATGAATATGTTGTCCTCACCCCTCCCCCAGGGGTTTTAGGGTCCAAAGGTACCTGCAAATATAGTGAACATGCACAGCTCTTGTTGTAGAAGAAATGGGCAGCTATGGACCTTTCCTGTACCCTTCCTGCACATGCCTAGCTATTTTCCCTACTGCCTTTCCCTCTTTGTGCCCCATTTTTCACCACTTTCCTATCAACCCCTTTTTCTTTTCTTTTAAAGAAATTAATGCAGCGGTAAGCGGAAGTTAGCACTTTTAAGCAGCAGTAAGCGGGTTTGCGTGGGCTTGTGCAGGGGTAAGCTATGCCTACACAGGTTGAGAAATCAGAAGCTAACTGACTGTACAAAACCATAAGTGGAGGTTAGCAGTGCTTACCATCATGCACACCTGCGCAAACCCGCTGACAACTGCATAAAAGTGCCTTAATCCCGCTGTAGCCAATGTCCCTTGTTCTGCCCAGCAACAA
This sequence comes from Protopterus annectens, assembly GCF_019279795.1. NCBI lineage: Eukaryota > Metazoa > Chordata > Ceratodontiformes > Protopteridae > Protopterus > Protopterus annectens. The sequence goes on along the minus strand of NC_056742.1, from coordinate 129,896,427 downwards.
AATAAACTGTCTCTCCAAGGCTCAAACCCAGTACCCTGCACTCAATACACAAAGTGATCTACCACTAAACCATGGCAGATATACATAACCTGATGTTTTCACAAACATATCATCCGTCAATAGTATAGAAAATGTAGTAATATAATACCACACAACCACTTAATGCAAGAACTCTGGACAAAGTGTGCCAAAATGTGGGTACAAGTAGGGATATACGTCAAATACTGCTCTAAGACACCTAAAATGTTGCTATTAGAACACATATCTTGAAGGAGATGAAGTCTGAAACACAAAAGTGTTGGCACTAGTTACTGACTACAGTCCTGTAACCATCCAAGTCAATTGTCAACAGAATGAGGTACAGGCCAAAAATATGATCCGAACATGCACGGACATATGGACAGATATATATCTGGAAATGTAGACAGACAGCTATATGTGTATATATATATATATATATATATATATATATATATATATATATATATATATATATATATATATTTACACACACACACACATATATATATATATATATATGTATATATATATATATATATATATATATATATATATATATATATATATATATATATATATATATATATATAGAGGTATATATATATATATATATATATATATATATATATATATTTATATAGATATATATAAATATATATACAGATAGAACTGTGTATAGCATTACTATATGGGAACAAGATCCTGATCCACTCACTACAACATAACAGACCATATGCACTGTTAATGGGGATGGGGGCTCAAATGAGGATACCTGACAATTAGTGCTATGTTATTCCCCCACAGCCCTAATGGATATGCTGTGCAATCCAATACTCAGCACATGCAGTTCTTGGCTACAGGACTCTCCACGACACAGCCACAATGCTTTCACAGTAAGCCAATTCAACTATAAATGTCAGGGCAATATATGTAACGAATCATGCAGAAAAGTCATTCTAATGTAGGGAATGTACAATGTGGAAGGGGTACACATCACAATGGTTCAGATATGCACACACCTCTATACATCGACAAATATGTTCAGTATATATATATATATATATATATATATAAATATATATATATATATATATATATATATATATATATATATATAGATATATATATATATATATATATATATATATATATATATATATATATATATATATATATATGAGATATATATATATATATATATATATATATATATATATATATATATATATAGGTACATACACATGTACACAGACAAAATGTATTAATAGCCATACATATGTAGGAGTAGTGTGGAAGTACTGGGTGCAAAGTATATCCCTCAGCCACAAGCCCTGTAACTTGTACCTGTGAAATGTGTAGTGTGGCAACCATTCCCACAAATGAGAATACTTACATTAAACATATACCCACCCACAATTCAAAGGACATGACATGACACACAGGTATGCATACACAGATAATCTTTTTTTGTGTACTATACAATAATGTATGCCATTACTTACAGCACATAAAGTCTGACATATGTAATCAGTGATGAATGCAAGGCCCACACAAAACAGCAGATGCAAGCAATATGGATATATAACATACTATGCTATCCAGGCCAAGGCCTTCAATTAGTACAACAGTAGAGAAAGGATTTGCATTCAAGATAGGTAACAATCAACAATTACTGATGTATTTCAGCAGCCTCCAATTACACCCTGTAGTCAAGCCCTAGGGGGGAATGTATTATTTGTGGTAATGTCAATGTATCAGTCACATGTATGGACCCTGACCAACATATTTTGTGGGAGTCCACGATATGACTGGGATGGCAGCAGGAATGCTAGCAGTAAATAATGACAGGTCATTACCCAACAACCCCTAATTGTATCACAGCAGGACAAAGACTGCCATATATGTGGAGGCCAGAGGCAGGCACACAGGGCCATACTTGCAATATTGCTGTTACACATCCTGGAAATTGCTGGTGTTACAGGATTTGTTGCAACATACCCTTATGCAGGAATACGCCATCAGAAACACAAATGGATGTAGCCATGTACTGACAGCATGCAACATACAGACTGCCAGTGATATATGTAGGGCAAGAACTGTGTGGTGCACAGACCAAATCACCCAGACAACCCACTGGCCATCATGTGGATAGGCCCACAGTTGAGAGCTATGCAGACAGACTGGATTCCATTCTAAACTACTATGTACACACAAACACTGCAAGACCAGCAATATACAATGCACATAAGAACACTACTCACTCTGTCTATAGGTCTGGAACCTCATACGAATGTGTAATTGGCCTCTGTCTGCAATTTCTGCTGTATGATGTACTACAACATGTTGCCTGTAACACTGCTGCCCACATACAGGAAGGATGTTCTCCATACTGGAAAGATTAAGGGACAAACCCACATGAGTCAGTATTTTATAGTACTGGGTTGCCATGACAGTGGTTATCTGAAGTACTACACAACAGGCTGCATGCAATTAGCAACTGCTGCACACTGATTGGTGCAGAACCCGTCACCTGATCATGTGCATCTCTTACAAAAGCCATGATGCAATCTATTCAAACCAGCTGAATCACTCTAGTGGAGAGAGAGAGAGAGAGAGAGAGAGAGAGAGAGAGAGACACACACAGAAAAGAAAAAAAAGAAAACCTTAAACAACAACAAGTTATTACAGCTGTCAGGAAAAAAATGACAGGTATGTAAAACATATATGTATGTAATTGAAAGTAGTATGTGGTATAGAATAATAGAAAATATGATGTGGAATGTTTATATGTGCCATCTGTAGTTGTCCCTGTAATGAAGTTCTGCTGAACAACTGCTCTGGACAATACTGTCTGTCCCTGTAGGCAGTGGGACATACTCACCAACTGTTTCAGCTCAGCAAGGAATGACAAAGATTTAAGCCATAATATGTGTGTTTGGTATGTTAGTGTGGGCAATAGCTGGTGATGGAAGTACTGCCATCATGATAGACACATGGGTGTCAGAGCACACCACATGCAGGATAGTCATGTTAATGTTTAACGCAGCATGCACAAATGCCATAGTTGTATAATAGGCTTACCAGCAATCTCTCACCATATATACCATCCCAATGTTAGTCTGTGTTCATATGTGACACCTGGCTGTGTTGCAGTAAGGCAGAACAGTGCAGCTGTAAATGACAGTTACAGAATGTGGACCAGATGTATGTATGCAGCCCACATATAGATAAATATCTGTGTGATATATAATTAGACAGGTATGTCTATAGAGATACAGACAGTCATATAGGTGTAGGTATATCAACACCCACAAGATATATCTACACATATACATATATGTATATATATATATATATATATATATATATATATATATATATTTTATATATATATATATATATATATATATATATATATATATAGTAGCACCAACAATGGCATGCAGGTGAAATAGTCTGCAACAGGCCAGCAGAGATAGTGTCCCCACAGGGAGCATGGCTACAAACACATAGCACAAAGCATGGTACGAACACATAGCACAAAGCTTGGTACAATACAACATATACCCCAATGGTGGGTAAGCAGCCGACATACCAATTGCATTCTGTGAACGGTTTGTTGGAGCTGATATGGTGAGGGGAGACAAAGATGTGTATTAAGAACTATGGTAACCCTGCCATATGAGTTGCACTGACCTGTTTCCATCTTTATGTCTTCCAGGGAGGATGCCCCATATCCATTTGCCAGCTTACAGTGCTGCCGAAATAGAAGTCATCATTGCACATTTGGTACAGCACTATGAACATCTGTTCGGATGGACAACCCATGATCAGCAGGAGAGGACTGCCCTGTGGAATTAACTAGTCCACAGGCTCAATGATGTTGGACTGCATAACTGCAGCTATGAGCAGGTCCGGCATCATTGCAGTGACCTGTGACCATGTCGGTGTGCAGCTGCTGTGCAGAGAGACCACCTCACAACAGGGGGGGGCAAGCCATCCATCCACCCCTCACCCGTGTGGAGGAGCTACTCAGGAGTCTTGTGGCACATGCCCTCCTGCAGCACCAACAACTAGCAGGGTGCATTGTGGAGGTGGGTGCCACCAACACACTGGCTGAAAAGCAAGCAGGTAAGGCCCCAGGGCACATCAATACACCACTTGTGTGTATGCATCTGCATCTGTACAGGTACATCATACAAATCTGAGATGTCATATACATAGTCTATTGCTGTGTAGTAGTAATAAACAGACATGCATAAGCTGTAGTATTGTGGACCCCTACTGTAGATGTAACATAATGCTGCACTCACCCTTTATGAATGCCACAGCTGTGGCCACTGACAACAACTTTCTCACACTCTTATGTAGGTCCCTCCAAAATACACCACAGCAGCAGCCTGTAGCCGTGATTATGGTTCATGTTCATGCATGACAAGACACTGTGCATGCAAGGGCTATGGGATATTCCATGCACACATCTAACACACCTACCCATACTGCATGCTGTACACGTTCACATTTTGTTGTTGTGAAATGCACTGCATCACAGTAGTGACTATGCTGGAGTATCAGAAGGGTACAACAGACACATGCAAGATAACTAACATCCTGTCATTGTGCAATGTGTCCACAGGGATAAGAAGTATGGCAGGACACATGGCCTACAGTAGGGACATGTGTGAAACAACACCCTCATGGCTGTAACTGCACACAATCAGGTATATAACTGTGGCAGATGTAATCCTGACCCCACATCAATAGTGACAGCAGTGTGTGCACATGAGCAGACCTTGCAACCATGCAGAGTTTTTTTTTCCTTGTTTTAAACTATGTAATAATATTCATTATAATGTCATTTAAATTGTCTAGAAATTTTTAAGTCCTACTCTTGTTTGGGTAACAATATTCTTTGTCTAAGTCCTACCAGTCTGTAATCTGTTAATAGAGCTCATGATATACCTCTTATCTCTATATGTGGAGCTTTTCTCCCCGGGCCTCTACTGAAAATGGAAATATATCCAGCTAGACTAGCCTGGTTAACAAATGTAAAATAAATAAATAAATAGAGTTCTGGGACATGTGAAGTGCACTCCCCACAGCCATGGTAAGGGCTGGTAGATGTCAGTGTAATAGTCCTGTACTGGTCATACATGCACTGCTGATGTTGTGATCTGTAAAGCAGTCATCAGGCATTCACAAATTATATCTGTTCACATATCATCCCAGGTATGAGTTGCTGTAACACATAAGGGCTGCGAGCATTGGAGCTGACATAGCAGATACAGTACTACATAAGCAGCAATGGCTTGTACACCTGTGTGGTATGGTGCACAGTACAAGGCATGGTGCAGAACAGGTCAACAGTAACACTTCGTACATGGGTGCAGTGTTAAGGGGAAGGGCCATCACCTACCAACACAGCCCATGCATCACACACATGCATATTGCCACTAGCATGAGGTCACTACAGTTGCATTGCATGCTGTTGAGCACCAGATGTAATGCCCGCTGACAGAAGGGTAATGGGAGGACTGTGTGTACAAAAGGTATGCAACCCCACATGTAGGTGCGTGTGTGTGTGGGGGGGTGTTGAATGTGTGTATGTGCAATCTGGTGGAGTGTGATCGATGCATGTCTGATGTGTGTGTACATGTGTGTCTGTGCGGGTGTCCATGTATGCACAGGCGATAGTGGGATTGATCACATGACAGTACGTCTCCTTGGGATTGTGCTGTACATGTAGTGACACATGAGACACCAGGACAGCCTGTTTGATATGTGAACCTAGGACAGCTGATAGCATAACAAGGTCTGTAGCACAGAACATGCATTGGGAGGGAAAGTACATACCAGGTATACACGTCATATTGCCAGCAGCAGATAGATAACCAGCTACCCACGTATGCAGCACTACTAATGCAATGGGGAATTACTATACCACATCAGTGAATGTATCCAGGTATTACTGTTGTCCGCATGATGGGTTGATTGTGCAGCAGATGTGGTGTGGACTGAACAAGACTGTAGTACAAAGCTCCGGTGTGTAACATATGTAGTGAATGTGGCAGCCCCAACGATATAGGGGCCATGTACACCATGACTGGACATACACAGGGTAATACTGGATGACAGCAGTGAGGCCATGTACAACCTACTCCACCAAAGTCAGGGAGGTGATCGAGTAACAGGTTATGTGTTGTGATCATACGTGTAGGCATGGAGAGGTATGATATGTTAATGGGTAGTATTAATGAGTGTATTTTAGCAAGTGCCATGCAGGATAGGGAATATATGTAACTGAATGTGGGACTGACTATAAACCCAGGGCAAGGGAGGTAGTAAGGTGGACTGTCAGTGTGTGTGTGTGTGTGTGTGTGTGTGTGTGTGTGTGTGTGTGTGTGTGTGTGTGTGTATGTGTGTGTGTGTGTGTGTGTGTGTGTGTGTGTGTGTGTGTGTGTGTGTGTGTGTGTGTGTGTGTGTGTGTGTGTGTGTGTTTGTGAGTGACTGTGTGACTGTGTGTGTGTGTGACTGTGACTGTGTGTGTGTGACTGTGTATGTGTGTGACTGTGAGTGTGTGTGTGTAAATGTGCATACTGTTATGCAATGCTGTACAGGTCTTAAAGTGTGTGTTTGTTTCCCCCACAGGTGGTGAGGTGGGTCAGGGTCCCTCCTGCATTCAAACTGAGGCAGGTGTCTGTACAGGCACTGATGATGATGATGGTGCTTTTGAGGCACAGGTGGGGTTGTCAGAGGCCGACACTGAGTCTACATATGTTATCACCCTCCTAGCCACCCCAAGCCCGCACACAGTTACAGTGCCCCTACAAACCCCATCACACTTGGCCATAGCAGCGGGACAGTTGGCGGTTGGTGCCAATGACCAGGAAAGTGTGGTGTCCATGCCAACAGTGTCGGGTCACAGTCGGAATAGCCAAATGTCCGGTAGGCCACCACATCAGCAGATGTACCGTGGTGCTCGTGGGAGGGCCACTGGTCATCATGCCCCTGGCAGAGGCGCCACAACTGGTACCACCAGGAGCATGTTTCAGGCCGTAATGGAGGCACAGGCACGTATGGACATGCACACCAGACAGGGCCTGTGGCTACAGAGGGCTGCTTTCTCATCTATAAGTGGCACCCTCCACGACATTGCTGTTGCCCTCCATGAACATACCGAGGTCATGGATAGACAGTGTGGTGAGATGGTGGGACTCCTTGACCATGGAATGTCCGTGCTTGAACATGTGATGGGAGTGGTGTGACAGCCGCGTAGACATAGGCCAGAAACACCAGCAGCTGGTGGTCAATGTGGAAGTGCCAGGATGCCAAGCTGCTCCCATAGTGTCAGTACCGGCCCCAGCCACACCACTGGGGGTGCTGTCCACACCACACCACAGCAGGCCTCATGCACATGGCCCTGGCCAGTCCCAGGCGGGACATGGTTCCAGCGGACTCCTGTCATCATCAGGGGAGAGTAGCACCTCAAGGTCTGTACCTGCATGTGCCCATGGAACCCCTGGCAGGCACAATCAGCATGTCTGTGGCCAGAGGCACTGAACTGCATACCCTGCCAGGTATGGTCTGCAACTGTCCAACAACACCTGTATAGGGCAGCCACATGGCAGGACTGTGTGCATGCATACCCACACACTATGCAACCACACCTAGGGCAACCCCATACCGAAACACACCACATCACCATGCCCCAATCATTGAACCAAACCCCTCACCCCCTCACATGGTAACACATGTATGGATCACCTCGGCCTCTGGCAAACCAGCAACACACCCCGTGCATATGATGATACCTGTGCCTCATCCCTGTCATCCATAACATCGATGCAGGGACAGGCTAATATGGTTCTGATACACACAGTGACTATTATAGAGTGCTGCAATGTACTGCAGTGTAAGATGTTGTCAGGGGTAATGTGTAATGCATACATTTCAGGTAGTGTAGCCATGCAGCTATGATGCATTTCAGCTGTCAGTAACACTGACTGTTATATCCATAATGTTATCCATTTGTGTTTTAGGTGTAAATGTGTCAGCAGGAGGTTGGTCTGCAGTCATATTTCCCAAGAGTATGGCACTGTGGTGACACCATGGTGACTGCCCACTGGTGGGGATCTCTGTCTCACTGTTACCACTAGGGGGCTTGTGGGCTTCCGATATCCCAACACCCCTCCCCATCAAGGTGTTCACCCCTCACATGTGTCAAATACCACCCCTGTATGCATCATGTGTGTCATGTCTGTTAACCTACCCATCCTCCTTCCCCAAATATACCTACAACCTCTCCCCAACATCCCACCCCCACCTGAAAAGATAATGGAAGGGCAATATGTTCCCACAAAACAATCTCGCTCCATACATGGTTGTCCATTTCACACATGTCCACTGGACACATGTAATCTGGTCTAATCGACATCACAATACATTTATGTTGTCCTCACCACACTCCCAGGGATTTTAGGGTCCAAATCTACCTCCAAATTCAGTGTAGATGCACAGCTGTTGCTGTAGCAGAAATGGGCAGCTATAAACCTTTACAAACGAAAAAGTCTCCGGCACAATAAAGGTTATCCTTCTATTGGTAAAGCAGGCAGACCACTCGATAGGTACCAAATACTTTAATCCAGAAAATCACTTCATTAGGCAAAAAACAAAGTCCATGAACAATAGCCTGGATCGATTAAGCGCTTTCGTCTCCTTACAACGGAGACTTCATCAGAATAATTTATGTAACTCAAATGTGCTTTTTATACACTCACCATTTTCATTAATTAACAATCAAAGAGTTAAACGCTAATCAGCCTTAAAGCCATAGCGCTACTAAAAAAAGCTATAAACCTTTCCTACACCCTTCCTGCACATGCCTATCTATTTCCCACACTGTCTTACCCTCTTTGTTCCCCTTTTTCACCACTTTCCTATCAACAATTTTTTCTTTTCTTTTAAAGAGGTTAGTGTAGAGGTAAGCGGGAGTGTTCCGGCCAACAACAAAATAAACTGCCTCTGCAAGGCTCGTATGCAGGACCCTGCACACCATACACAAAGGGATTTGTCACTAAACCATAGCAGATATACCCTGATGCTTTCACAAACATATCATCCAGCTCAGTCATACAACAGTACAGAGAATCTATTGCAACATATAGATGTATGTGTGTGAGTAAATATATTAATGTCTAAAAAGGTACAACATATTGATATATGTAGATATATATATATATATATATATATATATATATATATATATATATATATAGGAATATATATGAACATATATGCATGCAAATGCCTATATCTATGGATATATATGTCTACATCTACATGTGTAAATATATACAACAGGTCACTTATATGTCAGCAGATATATACATGTACATATATAGGTGTATATGGACAGACATCTGGTGATAACAATGGGGATATAACAATAACATATATGCCCTCATGCAACATTAATGGTGTTGAGAGGCCCCACACAATATACTCCTGGTACGAATAGGTATACTCCTCCCCCCAGCCAAGCACATTCCCCTGTAATACAGTAACAATTGTTGCAGATCCCATCACCAGGATCACACATAACATGGCCATCCCTAGGATACATATACACAGACAGATATATGCAGATACAGACACATATATATATATATATATATATATATATATATATATATATATATATATATATATATATATATATATATGTAAGTACACATACACACAGAGATATGTACAGTAAAATACATATGTAGTACGTGCACACAATATTGAGTAGCCAGTATTCCTACAGTCACCACCTTACCAACTAGAGACTGTATGAGCCACCCATACGAATGACATTCATAGCCTGAAACACATACCCACAGAAATATCAAAGGGTATAACACCGCACACAGGTGCCCATAAATGAATGTGAAAGCTATATTTGTGTACTATGACAGTTGTATATGCCATGTCATATAGCCGTTTAGACACTGACATCCATATGAACAGTGTAATGCAACTGTGAAACAGTTATACTGAGACAGTAGTCTGAAAAGGTTGACACATGTTGCTGTCCAGGCCGAGGCCTTCTAGTAGTACAATAGTAGTGACAGACTGGCCCACAGCATACCAGACAATCAACAGTACGTAATGCAGATGTATAGGTCAGCAGCCTGTATCTACACTCTGTACACAATCCCAAGGGGGTAAAAACCCCAGATGACACAATGGGATGTATCTGTTACATAACAAGGCATAACTGATACCATCACAAACACACTGACAAACAGAACATTCCATATGGCAGGAGTCAGTAGGCCTGCATTTACCTACAGTGGACTGTATGGTAATGTACATCCAGATACCTTAAGGCAGCTTACCCCAGATACTCACACATATTGTAACAGCCTAGGTTAGTCATGGTGCATCCCTCCCTACACTCACTACTACTGGGCCATATACCACGGTTATGTACACTGCCCTCTGCAGTGCATTTGGGCACACATGTATTGTGTAGGTGGAGCCCACACATATATGGCCCCAAACCCCCAGTATGTGTGGGGGACACAACAGCAGTGGAGGGATGGCAGGAATGACAGCATGACATACACACAGCCCACTACAGAGCAAACCCTGACAGCATGTCACATGTGCAAAGTCAGATATGTAGGTGGAGGACAGAGTCTGGAGCACAGGCACATATGTGTACAACTGTTGTCATACAGTAAGCAAGATATGTAAATGTGTACATATCTATATGGATATATGTATAATGATATATACATATATGTTTGCCATATGTCCTGCACATGGAGTGGTGCCCTACCTCAGCCCCAATAGTCCCATCCTCTCAGTGCAATGGGATATCATGTATGTATTGCAGGTATATTTGTAGACAATTGCTACTGTAATAGGGATCGTCTTCACAGACATGGTGTGCATGGGAGGCCACATCTGCTCTGAGCATATGTGCCATTGGCTACTGACAGACATCCTAAGCACATAAATACCACTGCTAGCACAGTAAAGCCCCTGTGGACTACAGCTGCGATACGCCCAATATATGTGGACAGTCTGACACATGCTGGTCAGTCCAGGGGTATACACAAAGCCCCTTCATGCAAGACATGTGGACCAGGTCTGTCAATGTTGATGTTAACAGCCATGTAGATGGGTATAACATGTAAATACTGCTATACAATTGCTCCCATAGGTTATACATTCATACACCCCTGTCTGTCCTGACACGTAATATCCGCTGGTACAGAGGTGCCACGGTCAAATACAACCCACCTAGTTAGTGACATACATCTGAACAGCATCCCACTGCTTTGTCTGACATACATGACTGTCATGCTGCCCCAGCACTAGTACAACTGGCAAGTATCTGGGCATGACATCTCACTGGATAAGTACAGTAATGTGCTAAGCATGTAACAAAGCACAGTGCAAGCTACAGGCAGACTGACTCAACACTAGGTTACATCTTCCATGTGGAAATACACATGTACCTGGATAGATAGCAGGATCTACCGGCATGACACATCACAGAGTAACAGACACCTGTGTGAAAAGTGTATAACCACAACCAATGTGAACACAGCCACATATGGTAAGTTAGCGTACTATTACAGTATATGGCTATCTGACCTACACCATATTCATATGAGCCACTCACACAACACCCCTACATATACTGGGCCACTAGACAGTGTGGCCAATGCCTATCTGTGGTATGGGACATGTGTGTGTTCGCCCCTACAAACATGTAAGCTGATAGGATGACACACAGTGGAGCAGCATGTAACATCAGATAGAACATGACCAGGAACATTGACATCTACAACAGTCTCTACACAGGCCAAGGTACACATTCACTATACACACACTCGACAATTACCAGACTTACACATACCGCAGTACTGTAAACACAACCACAGAATGCCCAAGCTATGTCCTCAGCTATAACCCCTACTATACATAACATGTGTAGCAGTCTGATATCTCACTGGCTTGTTATCAGATATGCTGCCAATGACTATGGTGTACAGAACATATGCACCCCCTACTGCATGACATATGTACAAAGGTTGACAGAGTTGTGACTGGAGGCACAAACACAGGGCCAATATTGACATGTCGCTGTAATACCCTCATACATATACTGTTGTAACAGGGTTTGCTGCACCATATGTCCAATGAAGGATGTGACATCAGTAACTCTCCCAGCTGTCAACATCTACTGACTACAATCCTCACACTACCTTCTGCATTCCACAGATAGTTACACCGTAGCTGACACATGAAACCAAAGGCACAACACTGCCCAGTCTGCAGATGACCCTGCGGATGGGGATCCCTCATATACATGGAACCGACATGGCAGGTATTGCGACATGTATGACAGGCACATGCAGTATAGCAACACTTACAGTCTGTAGTCAGGTCAGGCACATCCCTCTCCTGTTTGTTGCACTCTTTCCACAGTGTATGTTGTTAGAGGTAAATCCCCAATCCATCTGAGATGCTGTTTGCCAAGCAACAGATCGAGTTCCTGTTCACAGTGACTGTAAAGGGCCAACACCACCATGTTGCTCCTAGGTATTGGAGTGTGTTTCCATGCAATTGGCTAAGGGACTGGTACCACAGCCATTTCACATGCAATCAGCTAGGAGAGGGGTGCAATTCGTGCAGAGGCCATCGGCTGATCATGAGCATCACTTAAAATACACATGCCGCTGCCTAAGCATAGCAGGTGTGGGTCTCCAATTCCACTGCAGAGGGAGTGGGGGAGGCAGACAGAGGCAAATACATGTCAGGGAGGGCTGGTAGAGTAAAACAGAAGCATGTTTGTGTCACACACCTACCAGCACAGGGTATCAAATCCCTGACAACTATGTGGTACTATCACAGTTTGATGCAGTTATTGGATGCGCCACATGGGTTACCTGCTGTGGAGCACTCAGAGCATGTATGTGATGGTGAGTGACATCTGCAACAGGGATACGGTAGATATACGGTAGGGGATGTACATGTGCCTGTCTGCATGAACAGCTGCCAGCATCAACACAGGCACACTCACACAGAGATGCACACACATTGACACACTTGGCAGGGCCAAGAGTGCAACTCATCACTAGTGGGATTGCCTCAACACATCAATGTGCAGGTATCACATGCACCACACTGGTCATACTGAGGTTGTATGGGCATAGAGTATGATGAGGTGTCAGACATCAAACAGCATGCTTCAGTATGCCCTGGGGGTTGTAGTGAGTGTGGATGTGTTCAGAGGTACCATACAACACACACACAAACACACAGGGTGCCAGTCCTGACATGCATGGGTGCATGTCTGCATGGGTGTGTGGTGGTCAACCGTGCTGGCAGGCTGTACAAGGGTTGGGGATGGGTATACGTTGGCATCAGGCCACATGACAATGGTCTGCATTGTGTCTCAGGCCTGTAGTTTCTGCATTTGTCCACACAGGTGGGTATTGCATCCCCCATCCAGTCACCTGCATGACTATTGTGTGTGGCCAATGCTGTGCATCACTTGCCATGTATATGTTCCTTACTCCATGACATGGATGGTGTCTGGGATGTGCACACCTCCCACATGCATGTACAGTGACATGTGAAACTGTACCTGGAGTGTCTGGCCCAAGTTGTGAACACATATTATCATCGGATGTGCCAGTCTTGCCCACCTGTGGCATACATTGATAGCATGCTAACAGCATTCCCTGATGTCAGTGGCATCTGTCCATACAGGGCATGTTATCAGGCATGGTATGTCCATTGGGAGTTACATGTGAAGGCACCACAGGTGGTGCAGGTGGCCATTTGGGAACATGGTGGATGTGCACTGTCAGCATGTACATGCATATTGGACAGATGGGCAGTGACATGCCCTCTGTAGCCCACTGCTCTCACTGCAGAGTTACTATCAGTGGCCAATATGCAGTATACTACCCACATACTGGCTGTTGCCTAGGCATGTGTGTGTGCTCTGGGTAATAGTGGGGTTGCTAATTGTGATTGGCTGGCCTTGATGTCACATGTCTGGGTATGGCTTTGCACCCCAGCCTCTCAGCTGATTTACATCTGTTATCCCTGTATGATTGACATGGTGATGTATAGTAGGGCCACTATAAAAGAACTGAGCAACCCCCCTCTCCACATTGGCCACACACTCACAGCCACCTCTACACAGAATGTAAGTTACACACACATACACACACACACACCTGTCACGTCTGGGAGTAGAACCCCTACCTAACTAGATTATTACACAGTTATAGTACACACCATGGACACTACTGGAGTACTTCTTCCCCAAAGATGTATTTCACAATGTATGACATTAGGAGGGTTACCACAGTAGGGTATTCCAATTGTACTGCGAGTGAATAGCCTAAAATGCATTGCTCTCTACACAAACAGTGAGACACACACAAAACATCCACAACTGACATGTGTGGGTATAGAACCCCTGACTGAAATATATATCACACTACAGCATAGATCTGTTATAGGACACACTACAGGGATTACTACAGAAGTCCTTCCTCAAAGGTGTATTTCACAATGAATGACAGCAGGATTATCAAAGTAGGGCATTTCAACTGTACTGAGAGTGACTAGCCTAAAATGCATTGCTCCCTACACAGACAGTGAGACACACACAAACCATCTGCAACTAACATGTGTGGGTATCCAAGGCCTATATCACACTACAGCATGGAGCAGTTATAGGTCACACCACAGGGATTACTGATGAAGTGTCTCCCCAAAGTTGTATTTCACGATGGATGACATCAGCATGATTGCCACAGTAGGGTATTTGAAATATACTGCAAATGAGTAGCCTATAATGCATTGCTCCATACACAGACATTGAAACACACCCAAAACATCCAGAACTGCCATGGATGGAGATGGAACTCTACCACAGTTCAAAATCATACTACAGCAGTACATGGTTACAGGACATGCTACGGAGATTACTGAGCTACACTCTTCCCAGAGATGTATGTCTAGGTGAGTGACATCAGCAGCCTTGCCAAGGTTGAGTATATGAATTGTACGGAGTGTGAGTAGCCTAAAAGGCATTACTCTCTACTCAGTCAGACACACACACACAGATTCACACACAATTGCCAGGTTGGCGGTTAGAACACCTACCTTCTTTATCACACTACAGCAGTATGCAGTTACAGGACACACTATGGAGATTACTGGGGTTTGACTTTCCCAGAGGTGTATTTCTATGTGAGTGACATCAGCAGGCTTGCCAAAGTTGAGTATATGAATTGCACAGAGTGTGCTCTACTCAGTCAGACACACACACAAACACACAGTTGTCAGGTTGGGCTTAGAACACCTATTTAACTTCTTTACCACACTACAGCAGCATGCAGTTACAGGATGTGCCATGGAGAATTCTGGGGTGCGATTTTCCTAGAGGTGTATTTCTAGGTAAGTGACATCAGCAGGCTTGCCAAAGTTGAGTATATGAATTGTACATGTGAGTAGCCTAAAAAGCATTGCTTTCTACTCACTCAGACACACACAAACACACAATTGCCAGGTCTGGGGTTAGAACACCTACCTTTTTTATCACACTACAGCAGTATGCAATTACAGGACACACTATGGAGATTACTGGGCTATGACTTTCCCAGAGGTGTATTTCTAGGTGAGTGACATCAGCAGCCCTGCCAAAGTTGAGTATATGAATTGTACGGAGTGTGAGTAGCTTAAAAAGCATTGCTTTTTACTCAGTCAGACACACACACACACACACACACACACACACACACACACACACACACACACACACACACACACACACACACACACACACACACACATACACACACAGTTGCCAGGTCTGGGGTTAGAATACTTATATCACACTACAGCAGTACGAAGTTACAGGATGTGCTACGGAGATTACTGGGCTATGATTTTCCCAAAGATGTATTTCTAGGTGAGTGACATCAGCAACCCTGCAAAGTTGAGTATATGAATTGTACAGAGTGTGAGTAGCCTAAAAAGCATTACTCTACTCAGTCAGACACACACACACACACACACACACACACACACAGATTCACACACAGTTGCAGGTTGAAGGTTATAACACCTACCTTCTTTATCACACTAGAGCAGTATGCAGTTACAGGACACACTATGGAGATTACTGGGCTATGACTTTCCCAGAGGTGTATTTCTAGGTGAGTGACATCAGCAGCCCTGCCAAAGTTGAGTATATGAATTGTACGGAGTGCGAGTAGCCTAAAAAGCATTGCTATTTACTCAGTCAGACACACACAAGCATACAGTTGCCAGGTCTGGGGTTAGAACACCTTCCTAACTACTTCTTCACACTACAGCAGTATGCAGTTACAGGACTTGCTACAGAGATAACTGGGCTATGATTTTCTCAGAGGTGTATTTCTAGGTGAGTGACATCAGCAGCCCTGCCAAAGTTGAGTATATGAATTGTATGGAGTGTGAGTAGCCTAAAAAGCATTGTGCTCTACTCAGTCAGGCACACACAGATTCATGCACAAACACACAGTTGCCAGGTCTGGGGTTAGAACACCTTCCTAACTACGTTATCACTCTACAGCAGTACGCAGTTACAGGATGCACTACTTAGATTACTGGGCTATGATTTTCCCAGAGGTGTATTTCTAGGTGAGTGACATCAGCGGCCTTGCCAAAGTTCAGTATATGAATTGTACGGAGCGTGAGTATCCTAAAAAGCATTGGGCTCTACACAGTCAGACTGACACACACACAAAAACACACTCACACAGTTGCCAAGTCTGGGGTTTGAACTACTACCTAACTAGTTTACCACTAGAGCAGTATGCAGTTATGGGATGTGCCATGGAGATTCCTGAGCTATGGCTCTCACAAAGGTGTTTTTCACATTGGATGACTTCAGCAGGCTTGTCATAATACTACTATGGGGTGGGCAGTGTGTGCATGGGCCATAACCCATTCATGTAGGGGTTGACATGCCACATGCGGTCACACATGGGGTCATATGTCACAGGTACGTGTATACATCTACTAGATGACTACTTCCTTGTACAGTCATGTTGCACAGCTGGCACGAGCACCACATAATCTGTCATGCTGACAGATGCTGATGGCTAGTATCTACAGTGAGTGACATCTGCACCTCATGTGTTTGTGGCCTTTTGGCTGTGTGCAGGGTGGGACAGTCCCAGATGGGTCCTTGTCACGGTGACCCTCTTCCACACATCTATGTCCATCTACCTTTGGCTTATTATAGTGTGTTGTCCTTACATGTATGTCTGCATTCCTATCCACTGTGTGTGCAAGGCAGGAGTGGTGCATACTGACATGTGTCTGCACTAAGAACTGCGACTGCCAGATATGTCTGTGTGTGAGCATGCCCAGTATGACCTTTCAGTATGTTGTTGACTGACATTGCCTTCATTCCTCTAAGTGTGTGAGCATGCCCAGTATGGCCATCTGCATTGCATCTGTGGATCAAGTCCAGGTTGTTTGTACTGCGGTGCTGACCTTTGTGTTGTACACCGACAGGTAGCAAGCTGAGTCTGCAAGGTATCCATCGGTCATTTGGCATGTACTGTTGCTACAATTCTGCATAGTGGGGGGGGGGGGCACCTGACTGTTTCTACATTTTTACACAGAAGTGAGGGGGCACACCTGACTGTTACTATAAGTGTACGTAGGATGGGGGGCACACCTGGCACTTCTACACATTTGCTAGGACTGTACTGGTATGTTGGGTACTCCATTTCAGTCTGTAGTCTTCCCTATCGTGCTGGCTAGAGGCATACCAGTCTACTACAGATCCTAGCTTTCACAGCCTACATATTAGTTTCTGACTTCCTAGCCTCCACATCTTACATCCAACTGCCCGGCCTGCTGTAGTCTGTTGATATAGGCCTGGGGGGGGGGGGGTTACACATAGGGCTCATTCAAAGGCTATAGTACAGCATTTGTTTGTGTTTGTCTACACCTATCCTGCTGGCTGTAACAGTTGTTGGGTATGTGACCCCCCCCCAACTGGCATGTGTGAGTCACTTACCTTGTGGGTGTCCCAGTATTGAGGGTGTTGCTGCAGGGCTGCCTATGTCAGATGCACAGAGTACACTCCCTATACATGGTTGAGAACAGGTAATATCATGTTTGGCATCCCTTTTACTGTATGTGTGAGTCAGAGAGAGGTAACATTCCCTGGGTCCCTACTTTGTCAGTGCATGTGCTATGTGTTGCCTCTTTGCCAAGGCCAGGGCATACTGCGCATGCCTCCTTCTGCCTACTGGGGAAGGCTCAGGTTGTTCCTCCTCTGAGTCACTCTGTGCCTGTGCTAGCTTTGGCAATGGTGGGGGGCTGTGTGGCCCTGCCCCATGCTGTTCCTACTGCAGCTGTTTCCACAGGATCATATTGTGTAGCATGGCACATACAAGGACAGTTTGGGTACATGTGGTTGGTGAGTACTGCAAGGCTCCACCAGATGTGTCCAGCCACCGAAACCGTGACTTGAGCATCCCAAACACATGCTCTATTATGACTCGTGTTTGTGCGTGTGCCTCATTATGGACTTCTTGTTCAGGTGTGTGTGTATTTCTGATGGGTGTCATCAGCCATGGCTCCAGTGCGTATCCAGCATCCCCACTAGGTGACCATGTGGGATGTCCCCATTGGCAAATCTATGGTACAGCTGTGTCAGATGCCAGATGTGGGAATCGTGGTAGCTTCCAGGGCAGCCAGCACACACATTCATTATTATGCCCTGGGCATTGTACACAACCTGGCAGTTGATGGAGGGGAAGCCCTTGCGGTTGATGTAGACCCTACCCTGCTCACCGGGTGGTGCTTTGATGCGTATATGCATGCAGTCTATTGCACCCACTATCTCAGGGTATTCTGCTATTTGATGGAAGAGATGCATATTGCTGGACAACACCTCATGGGTGATGGGGAAATATACGTGCTCACCGACATGTGCTGACATGGCATTCAGGAACTGGTGGAGTACCCTAGATGCTGATGCCTGTGATATCCCCATCATATCCCCAGTTTGCCTTTGGAAGATACCTGTAGCTAGTATTCATAGGCCTACACATACCTTGGTATCCACTGGGATGGGTTCCCCTCTGTTAGTTCTGTGTGTGAGACGTGGCCGACACAGCTCAGCAATCTGTTGTAGGAGGTCTCTGCCCACCCTATAGCACTCCACTATCTCCAGGTCATGTAGCCCTTGGTAGGTTACCCTGGGTTTGTACACTCTTCTCCGTCTCCTCACTGTGGGTTGTTCAGCAGCATTCACATCCTCACCACCGTCAGCCTCTTGCACATGCTGGTTTATGATAGCAAATGCAGCCCCTAACATTATTTCTCTTGCTTTCGTTTTCCAAAATTTCCCCGTTTGTATACACCGGTGGTGCAGAGTTATTGGGAATAACAAGGGGGAAAGGTGTTTGCATTGTTTATAGTAGTGTGCTGAGCCAGGCTGGTCTGCTGCCTGTGTGATTGGCTGCTTCTGATACATTTCACTTGTCAGCTAAGCTAGTTATCCTTGGTTACCTTCCTACTGCTGTTTTCCCCTCACATTGCCTTCCTGTTTATGCCCGGGGGTGCGCCACGCAAATGGAGTGCTCAGATGTGCACAGGGCTGCTATTTCCTGATTTAACTTCTTTTTTCTTCCTGTTGAACCCGGTGCATGGCGCGCACACCCGCTTACACTTTGTAAAGAGTGCTAGGCAGGTTTAGACACACCCCTAGCTTAGCTGTGCTCAGCTAGGAGCAATCCAGAGCCACTGGACTCCAATCTGCTTACAGTATGTCCGACACCCCCTCATGATGTCACCTATATCCTAGTCTTACACCCAGCTATTCATACTCTTACACTGATGGGACTTGTCTCACATGCTGGGGAAAACTGGAATTCACTATTGTTCACCTCATTTGCATAGGATTGCCTGCTAATGCATGGTTACATGTCCCACACTGAGCCTCCACCCTTGGCAACCACTACTCACTAGCCAGGTTGTCTTCTGCCTGCCATTGACTTGCATGACAGAATACTGATTTTAGTTAGAATGCCCAGTTTAAGTTCATTTTCTTATTTTCCCCCGATCCCGTTTGTGCACTGCTGCCCTATGCTTAAACAGCCGAGATCAGCGAAAAAAAATAAAGTAAGTTGTTTATTTCATTTTATTTATTGTTTGCAATTCCAATGGGCCTTCTACTTGGCCATTGGCATGCTTGCTCAGTGATATGCAGCCTTTATTTGGAGCTGCCATAGTTCCATTTTTGATTTTGCAGAAATGTACTTGGTTAGTAACTGAGTACATTTCTGCAGACTGCACAAGTCTTGCACTGACTATTGCAAGCTTCCTGGATTGCAAATTCACCTCATTTGCATGGATTTCTCCTGCAAATTAGGTGATTTGCATACCAGGGCTTAATCCATGCAGGATTAGTGCTCTCATGCACGTCCCTGCCGGCTGTTCCTGGATCGCACGGCAGACATATTGCCTGCGTGGGCTCCTGCACTCATCTTGCACTCTGTGCAAGCTTTTGAGAAGCCGGGGGATTATCTAAAGTGTTACTTTCTTTGAACCCAGAAGTAAAAGCTATTGAGAAAATAGACAAAAATGTATTTTAATAAGAAAGTTCTTGTAAAAATAGCTTTTAAATGTTTTAATAACATCAATACAGAGTTAACTTATTCTATGAATAAATAAAATGTGATAAGAAACCATAGTTTATTATTAAAATGGAATAACTATTGGGTTTAAGCTTTGCATTATCACAAATATCAACATGCATAGAATTGTGTGATACATAGAGGTCAAACTGGGTGTACTTCTAACTGAAGTTCAAGACAGTAAAAGAATTATAACAGTTATTAGTTGTTTAAAAATGATTAGTTTGGATACAGAAGAAGCATTTGTTATGGTGGACTGGTATTTTCAAAGCTTTACATTTTTTAAGGACTGTGAACTTTTTAAACTCTTTATGAAATAATGACTGGCACTGCTGGTGGTGTAAAAGCACATGCAAGAGCAACAAAAAAGATGTGGTATACAATGCTTGAACTGACAGAGAAGAGTGTACATGTATCATTTATATAAGATTAATTTTAAAACAAGTGCAATAAACTATGTAATAGTGAATATACTGTTCTGCTGGGAACTGTAACCTTCATTAGTTTTATGGAGAAAAAAACAGGTGCACCCCCTAATAACCAATTTACTGAAGAATATTCTTCAAAAAATGCTCCATTCTTAATTGCAGACTACTTTAACATCCTCAAGATAACTTTCTGTCTTTCCTGAGACTCCTTATCGGGTCTATATCAGAACATCGAAGTATTAAAACTTCGAATGTTCTGATATTGAACACTATCCAGCGAACGCTAAGAATAGCGAAGCTGCAGAACTGCGAATTCTTTCCTCGGGAAAGAATTCGGTTGGCCGTTTCTGTGGCTTCGCTATTCTTAGTGCTGTGGCAGAAAGTTACAGGTTGGGTTCAGGTAAATGTTCGATTGTTTGTACGTTAGGGTTAGGGATGGGTTAAGTGAGTTAGGGTTAGGGCGAGGGTTAGGCGTGTGTGTGTGATAGTGACAGACTTTAGGGTTAGGGGTGGTTTAAGTGAGTTAGGGTTAGGGCGTGGGTTAGGTGAGTGTGCGATAGTGACGGACCTTAGGGTTAGGGTTTGGGTTAAGGTAAGTGGGTAGATAGTAGTGTGTGTTTTGTTTAGGGTAGCGTTAGATGTAGGAATTTAAGTGTATGTGTGTGGTTGCTTTTTGTTTGATGCGCTTGTGTTGTGTGTATGTGTTTCAGAGCAGCGAACTTTTTCCATGGGAAAAAATTTGCTGTTCTGAATGTTTGATATTTTCATGTTTAGATGTTTTGGGACACATGAAATATCATTCGCTATTTTCATATTTCGATAATGTGATATAAATGCTCCTTATCAAGTAAGTTCAAATCTAAGTAGTATGCTAGATATTATATTAAGAGAAGTACATGACCCACTGTCTGTGAAATGCTATCCATATGCAACAGAAGCAAGAGATGATTCAAACAGTAAACAGTACACAATTTTTAAAGTTTGGTATGTTGGTTTGTCTTCCTATTATAGCATTTTGTTTTCATATTACTGCTAGTTCTCTGCCCTGACCTCCCACCCCCAACATCAAATTACTTGTCAGATCTATAGTAAACACCATCAGAGTAATTTTCAGCAGAGGGCAGTACAAGCTTTCTCTCACTCTAGTGTGAGACTACAGGGTGTTGTCTGTTTTGACAGTTCCCAGAAGTCTCTCTTTCATTGGGTCAAATGTAGAGTCAATGAAATATAATACATTAGCTACATGTCAAAAGGAAGGAGCAGCAGAGTGGAACCTGGTATTTTTCTTTATTTTTTCAATGGACTAGAATCATTTATTTTTTTAATAGTAATCTTTATTGCTCCCCCCCTCCAGCTAACACTGGGCCTTAGGCAGCTGCCTAAGTCACCTTGTGCTGGATCCACCCCTGAGGCATAGTACTCTGCCCCACCCTACTTTTCACTTAACACACCGATTCAATTGTAAGCAAGACACTCAAATGAAGTTTTGTTACAGAATCTCACTTCTTTTTTTCCAGTTGCACATTACCAAAAATGTTCTAATTCCCCAAAATAGAATATTCTGTCACACTCTTGTGCAGTCTAGTGCTAACACTAAAACTCCAGATGGCAGAAAATGTTCAGAATCATTCTGCTAGGAAATAGCAGAAGCCACCATTGTGAGCTGCTGAAGGACTATCAATAGTTTTATGTATGCAAAGTAGGGCCATAATGGCTCTAAACACTCTTACTTTTAAAGTGGTTATGCTTGGCCATTTTCCACCCTTAAACTGCTGATTGTATCAGAGAACCAGGTTACTTCCTAAGAGCTAGACAATGCACTGGTATCATACTATCAGCACTGAAATTAGACATCCTTAGATGAAAAAGCATTCTGTCAACTCAGTCCATCTAAATGGAAAACATCTTCCCATTGATATCAAATCCCAGAAAACATTTGATATATTCATATCCAAACTGAAGAAAGTTTATTTGAATGTTTTCAGTACACTGGATAACACATGAGATTAACATAGTTATGACATAAGCCATTTAAGTCTGCACTGTTCAAGTTGGTGTTTAAAATTAATCATGCCAACATTTACTTTTTGTGGATAAATGCATTTACTCACTTAATTTGTACCAAATAAGTGTAAAAATGTATAGCCAATGTACTTGTATTTCATGATTTAACTCTTTACCTGTGTTTATTAATTTGTACTATTTGTTTAAACTTTATTCTTTTCACTGCTCATCTATGAGCTCGGTTCATGGCTGAAAAGGACCAGTGGATCACCTCACTTACCTGGTTAACAAATTGCAAATAAAATAGATTTCTTCATGATTATGAATGGCTGGCAGCCAACCAAGTTGTGCATCTCATCCTTCCAGCAGTCATGTCAGGAAGTGGAACTCAACTATCACTAGTGCTGGATAAATTGGAAGGGGCCATAAAATCACTAACATTTTTGGGCTTGGAAATTGATGTGGTAGGACAAATATTTCAGATACCAGAAAACATGAGGTGTCTGGATAGCAAAGTGTCAGGAATAAAAGGTGATAAGAAAGTCAGGGGCAGTGAGTTCATATGACTGTTGGGTGTCCAAAATTTTGCCTGCAGAGTAGTGACTCCTGGGAGAGTATTTACAGAGGTTCTGACAAACGCTAAGAGGAGACAAGCAGAAAAATCACTGAAAAGGAAAGGGTAAATTTTACACATTTAGGAGGAATTTCTGAGACTGTATAATAGAATATCATTTTGGTAGGAGGGTTAAGTGGCTGTTGTGAATGTAGAACTGTTCACTGATGCATCAAGGTCTCTGAGCATGGTTATTTGACTGGGTAGTAGTTCTCAGTAGCAAGGACTGAGGCAGGAACAGTAATTGAAATTTTTAGTGACATCCAGTTTCTTGGGCTATATCAATTTGCCGAGCTACAATGGTGTGGACTAAGGATTTAGCTAACATGTCAATGTCATATTTCATACAATCAGGCTATGGCGCTCGCACTCAAAAAGAGGAAGGCTTGGTCACTTAGAGTACAGCAGATAATTATAAAATTGATGCTGCAAAGTCTCAAGATTAACCTTTCATCAGTAATTATTAAGCTAGCTGCCCTTGCAGATCATTTTAACCCTAGGCAAATTTCCTTTTTGGGCTTGAAATGATGTATTACATTTGGTTATAGATTGTCCTTACTCATCCCATGATTAGTAATTATATATTACCCCTAATGAGAATAACTAGGATCATACCATGGATAATTTGAAAGGATCCATGCATGGGATAAAGCATTTAGGAGTTGCCTCTGACCAGTAGTAGTAGTACAAGCTGCAGTCCTATGCAAAATTTTCTTTCCCATCCATAGGTGTTAGAAAATGGAAGAGGATGAACTTTTTATTATGTGGAGGGGAAGTCCGTTCCACAGCAGCAGTATCCTCTGTGAGATATAGGTGTCCTCCAAACCATTCTGTTGATGTTGCAGAAGATTACTAGATCCCTAGACTGAGTATTTCTGATGCAATTTGATTAGCTGATGTGCAGTAAATCCATCAGTAATGGATTGTAGCATGCCTTGTATGTCAGACACAGGTCACCTGTTAGCAGTCTGTAGGATACCAAGTATAGTGACAGAGCATTGAATGTGTCAAGATACATGCCAAAGGAGGTCTTATATTCAGTGATAGAGCTAATGAGGTCAGAATAAAGGGAGAGAATGACATCCCAAGATTGAGACATAATCCCTTTGTTTATAAGCTGTTCAATATAGAAGGACTTTATTACAACAATGTACACCTGTTGGTCACAAATTAGTTCCATGTCCACATATCTTCCCAAAATCCCAAACAAATGGGTCAGCTCTTGAGGGTGTATTGTCAATGTGGTAATTCCCCTGGAGTTGATGACTTCCCAAAAGATACAGTGATGCATTTTTTAGCATTTAGTTTCAGTCCATGATTTTGGCACCAGTTATTTATTTGAGACAAACCTTCCTGCAAGATGGCTAAGTCATTTTGGGGCTCAATGTCTGAGTGGGGAATTGTGTCAAAGGCTTTGGCGAGGTTGAGGTATGTGGTGTGTACTGTTTTGCCTTCATCCTTTGCTTTGGTGATCTTTTGAAAAAAATCAAAGCATGACCTGTCTTTGACCAATCCAGACTGTGTTTGGAGGTTCCCTATATCCTGGCTGATAAATTCCATGATCATTCTTTCCATGGCTTTTCATATAAGGCTGGTCAGAGTTATGGGTCTGCAATTGCATGGATCTGTGGAAGGTCCTCCATTATGCAGGGGGATGATTGTAGCTGTTCTCTGTTCACTTGGTATAAAACCTGTATGGAGGCTGATATTGAACAGTGTCATTGGAGTTGTGGCTAAATTGTGCTTAATATTATTTAAAATGCAACCATAGATATTGTCATGACTCATCATTGTAGTATTTTTAGCTTTTGATAGCTCTTTTAGGATTTGGTCTTGTGAGATAACTGGAGGCAAGCCAGTTTCAGGTATACCTTGAGGGACAGACTTTGAGGGGAGAGGGGTAAAGTTAGAGCTAAATTTATTGGCCAGTAGTTTCACTATATCTTCAGCCTTAGTGCTGGTAACATTGTTCCCAATCAGCTCAGTGCATTGTGCTTTTGAGATAAAGAACATAACTAATAATACCTTCCTTGTGACTGTCTTTGGCATGGTTAGCTATATTAGCCTCAAATTTGGCTTTAGTGGATTTCAGTGACAAGAGCTCTAACATTATGGGAATTACTCTTCTTACTTTTCGTCAAAATTGTTTTCCTTTACTCATAAAGCTTGTTGATATTATGATTCCATCATGTAGGTTTGTTTCTGGGGTTTGCCTACACTTGCTCATACTGGGTATAGCTGCATCTCTGCAGCTGCTTACATGCTAAGAGTGGTGGTGTATATTTCTGTATACAATGGAGTTAACTGAAATTGGTGGAGATTTGAAGCTTCCCAATGTATCACTTAGGAGTAGATAGTTTGTTTTAAAGAAATGCATAAAGGTACCTTGGGTGGAAGGGATCTCTGGCTTTAGTTTTATTTCGAAGGAGACTGCCTTATGTTTAGACCTATCATGTAATGAAACAGAAGGGATGGTGCATGATGCTCCTATTTCAGTAAGGACAAGACCCAAAATGTTATTTCCCCTAGTGGGTATTCTGACTAATTGCTCCAGGGTATTTTTATTGAGAAAGTCCAAAAACTCTGTGCTTGTGCAGTAGTGGTGTTGTAGGTGAAAATGATATTGTGTTTAATACTGAGTGAGTCTGATTCCTGCAGATGGGCACTGTAGAATAATTTTGTCATTTAGGATGTTATACAGCTGTCTAATATGATATGGGAATTTCTAACACTCATTTGTACATGAAGAAGCTCTAGTGCATCATGCTGCTTTACCATCCTTGATGTCTCTCTCTTGTGGATGTAGACTGAGACACCTCCACCTTTTTTCACCTTCTGCACAGCTGCTGGTCTTAGCATGTGGAAGATGTTATAGCCCTGCAAGGCTGGATTGCTCTCTGCTATTTTAAACTATGTCTCAGTCCACTACACAGATGTCAGCATCTTTCAGGGTGAGGAGGACTCGTAGCATTGATCAGTAACTCCTTCATATTATTTCTTTCTGTTGGTAGGTTTATCGTGTGGACATTGCCTAAGAATGGTACTGTTAGGGTGGACAATGTCTTTGGCAATTATCAAAACCCTAGATGGGACAGATGCAGGCTATCCCTGGCAAAGCAACATTGTCTGTCAATCATTTCCTCCCTGGCTGACAAATGGACCACCTTTGAATGACTTGAAAAAATAAGCCAATGACTGATGTCTATTTTTTTGCTCATATTGTGGCATCATCCATGGAGAAAGTAGAATGATGATCATTCCTAATCTCATACCTGCCTTGGACACACAACCTCCATCATGTCTCTCTTCATGTAATCAAGGATGTACACCTTAAGTCATTGACAGAGTTATAGTTACTTGTTATTCAAGGATTTGAGTGCATGCATGATCTGATGGATCCTGGCACCAGACAAGCAACTAACCATCACTCTTTCCTTGCTCAGCCTGGTAAGAGCCACATCTGTATGTCTTACAATGCAGTCACCTATAACAAGGATGTTTGCTTGGGTCAATACCTGTCTTACGGCCTCAACATCTGTGGCTTTTGGACTCCTTGTACTTTATGAGGAAGTAGGCTTACTATGGTGAGTGTGCTTTGTACTTGTGTTGTGTTTTGCAGGTCTTTGAGATTTAGGCAAGTTAATCTTTAGAACCTCATCATATTATGGATTGTGTGTCTTGGAATGGCCTTGGAGAGGTGCAATGTGTGGTGTACTGCTGATTTTGATGTCTTGAGTTTACTGTGTGTAAAACTTTTTGTCTCCAAGGATAGTATATACGTAAAACTCTCACACTGTTATACTGTTTGAGTAGTAGATGAGCATTAGAAACATGAGACAATTCAAACACTGTCTCAAGATACCCATCTCAATCAGGCTGGCTACAGAAGTTTTGGGGAAATGCTGGTGTATGATACAGACAGGAGTGTATCTGAGGGCAGGGTTAATACAAGTGCTTTTAGTTCATTTTTAGAATAATGATTGGGTGGACTTGCTGCTGAGTATTTAAATTTCAATAGAAAACAACAAGCCTGGAAACTACCTTCTGCAAACAGCAAGAACCAGTAAGATTATTACAGTAAAAAAGCTCACTAATTTGACACTAAGATCAGTGCAAGCAGTATCAGTGCACTCAATATTAAGCAATTTTATCAAAAGGTCTTTTTGCCTGATGAGTAGTTTAAGGGGAGAGATTTTGCAAAATTATACTTGTTCTTTTTCTTAAGAGCCAATAAACAGGGAGAGGGAGGGAAATATGTTGTCAAATTATCATAAGATATTTCTTTATATCATAAATATAAATACATATTCCTTTCCTTTTTGCAGCCTGCTATATAACCCTGTTGAAAGCAATGTCACTGTTACCCCCATTTTGCTTTCAGTGCTGCAGGTTTTGAGCCATAGCACCTGAGGCCAGGTGAATTTAAATCAAGTGTACCAGTAAGGATGAGGATTTAGAAATGGGATGAATCAGTGCTGCTACATGAGTCATTAGTGCTGTAGACAATAAGGGCCCATTATAGGATGAAAGGATTATAGGCTGCGGTGGTGCAGCGGTTAGCATTGCTGCCTCACAGCAAGAGGTTCTCTGGTTCAGTTCTCACCTGGACTGCCTTCTGTGTGGAGTCTGCATTTCCTCCTTGCAGTTGAGTGACATTTAAAGACATGCATGTAGATGTGTGTGTAAATGGGCGTGCCTTTGTTGAAGGTTGGGTGTCAGGCTGGCACCATAAAAGTCTACTGCCTCCCTTGTTATGGTCTATTCTAGCAGTGGCTAGGAAAATAATAACTAGAAATTGGATTTCAGATACACCTCCTTCGTTCAATGAATTTAAAAATGTTATGAATATAGTGTGCCATATGGAAATAAGCACAATTAGGACTAGAACAAATAGAAAAACATCTTATTTTATTGTATGGGATAATTTACAAAATTTGTTAAAAAAATTTTAATTTCAATAGCATGGTATTTTAGTTTAATTAATTGATCTGATTGTAGTGGATGTCTTTGTAAATACTTTAGTTGTTTTGTTGAATATTATAATAATACCTATTTTTAATTACTTGTATAAAATTGTTATGATATTTCTCTTATATGTTAAAACAATAAACCTGTTTTGAAAAAAAAACAGTCTACTGCCAATGACAAGCAAACCAGCATTCTGCTGTGGCAACCCCTAACCGGGAAAAGCCAAAAGACATTACTTCTTTTTTATAGGATCATAGGAACTTGCTAGGCTATTGGCTCTGAGGCTCTTACAAGCCAAGCCAAGAATTTAGCCCATGTTCCAGCAAGTCAGCTCCTAACAGGTGGAATCCCAGTGGAGTATTTTCTGTTCCCCATCCAGTTATCCAGGTTGTGCTTAAATAGGCTTAATGAGGTACTCTTCTTGATGTGGAGAGGGTGTCTATTCCATAGAAGGAGGGAGTCTCTGGGACACAAATCTGTCCTACCAACAAGTCCTATTGATGTGACAGACCAGGTGTGGATTATTTGAGTGGAGCTTGACTTGCAGATATGCAGCAGTGCCATCAAGGCAGGGTTTGAGATTGATTTTTATGCCAGACAGGGGTCACCTCTGAGGAATGTGTATGAGACTGAGTAGAGGGACAGGGATTTTAACTTTTCTCTGTAGGGTAGATGTTTGAGGCCCCGGATTCTCCTAGTGAGCAACCTCTGTGGTCTCTCCAGCTGTTGCATGTGCTTTGTGAGGTACATGCCGAAAGGGGTATTGTACTCAATAATGGGTGTTATAAGGGAAGAATACAGGGATGTTATGACCTCTTTGTCTCTGGATGAGATACTCTTACTAATGAGGTGGGCAATGTAGAAAGGTTTCCATACAGCAGAGGCAATATGGTGGTCAAAAGTCAGTTTGCTATCAACCTGGGTGCCCAAGTCCCTCACGACTTGATTGCATGCTTAGAGCCTTGTTATTGATGTGATAATATGTGAGAACATCACTCTCCCCAAAGGGGATGATGATGCATTTTTTGGCATTCAGTTTGAGGCGATGTTTCTGGCACAAATAATTTGTTTGGGTGAGACCCTCTTGGAGGATGTCCACATCACTAGGGGAATTGATGACAGCACCCAGCTTGCAGTCATCTGCAAACTTGGTCAGCCATAGCCCACTGGTTTTGGCCTGCACCTCAGAAAAGTATATCCCAAACAACAGAGGTTCCAAGACCAATCCTTGGGGTACACCGCCTGTTACGGGTCTACTGCTTGAGGTGGCATTCCCTATTTTGACTAGGTGGGTTCTCTCAGTGTGCCAGTTTGCTACCCATCTGGTAGTATATAGATTTATGGCTATTTGAGAGAGTTTATCTATTATACCCTAATGGGGAATAGTATCAAAGGCTTTGCCCATGTCAAGGGAGGTGTTGTGCACTGTTTTCCCCTCGTCCATGGCTTTGTTGACTGTCTCAAAGAAGTCAACCAAATTTAATAGGTATAACCTCCCCTTGATGAAACCAAACTGTGTGGGATTGAGTATTTAGAGGCTGCTAATGTCCTTGTTAATGAGGTCCATGATAATCCATTTCATGGCCTAGCAGATCAGGTTAGTTAGGCTGATGGGTCTATCATTTCCCAGATCGGTGGACGCTCCATCTTTGTGCAAAGGGATGCCAGTGCCTGTCCTCTACTCGGCTGGGACAAAGCCCATACTCAGGCTTTGGTTGAACAGAGTGCCTAATGATGCTGCAAGTTGCTGCCTGAGTTCATGTAGGATGCAGCCTGGGATGTTATCAGGTCCCATGGAAGCTGTATTTTTTGTCTTTGCCTTTGAGAGTGCAGTGATGACTTGCTCCCTAGAGATAAGGGGAGGGGGCACATGCTGGGGATGTCCTGATTTACTGATGGGGGACAGGGGGGTGAAGTTTTCACTGAACCTGTCTGCCAGCAGGTTGACTATATCTAAGGTGTTTGTGTATATGGTGTCCTTGACCACCATTTCTGAGCAGATCTGAGTGCTTTCTTTGAGATTGCAGACTTATGTGAAGAAGGCCTTATGATTGTCTTTAGTAGATGTGGCCAGTTTGGACTTGAAGTTTGCTTTAGAGGATTTCACTTGTGCTCTTATTTGCTTGTTCAAGCTAAGGAGAGATTGATTCCAATTAGGCACCTACTCCTACTTGGTCCTAGACAGCAATGTATTTCCTTTTATTATAAAGTTTATTTATTGCAGTTGTCTAACAGACAAGTTTACTCTTCCTTGAGGAGGATGATTTTGTCCTGTTGGTCATTCCTGATTCCATGCAGCTGTATAAATGCTCGTATAGTACTTTGATGTAGGTTTGGATATATGTGCCAGTTCCTTTGGAAGGGGAGGGGGCTGTGAAACTGTTTAGACCTTCCTTCAGGAGGTTGTAATCACTTTTGGAGAAGTTTTTTTCTTTGACTCTAGCTGAGTGGGGTCGTGGGAGATGGTGACTTTGAAACTGACCACTTTATGGTCGGATCTTACCAGGGAGGATGATACTGTAGGGATTCTGCTGTGGTTACTCATGTTAGTTAATGCCAAGTCCAAGATATTATCACCTCTTGTGGGGGTAGCAGCCAGCTGGTCCAAGGCATTTGCACTGACAAAATCAAGGAATCTCTGGGCATTTGTGTTTGGCATGAGTAGTTCTTCCAATATACGGTAGGATAGTTAAAGTCACCCAGGATCAGGATAAAGGGTTGAATCTTGATAGATTCGAAGAAGTCCAGATAGGTGGAGTAGGCATCTTGAGTCAAAGTTGGGGGTCTGTAGCTAACAAATTTGACTAGGGGACTTGTCAATGATTAACTGAACCTGGAGTGTCTCCTGTGCATCATACTGTTTGACCAACCTGGAGGTGCATATGTCTTTAATATATATTGCAACTCCACCTCCTTTTGCTTTGCTACCCATGGTTTGGGGTCTGAATGTATGATAAGATGAGTAACCAGGTATGGCTGGGGTGCTCTCCTCAGCTTTGAACCAGGCTTCTGTGACTGCACAAATGTCAGCATCTTCCTGGGTTATGAATGTATGCAATGATTGTAGTTTCATGTTTAGAATCCTAGCATTTTGCAGCCTGACCTTTAGTTTGCATTTTAATGACATTTTTATATGTTGGGTTTATGTTTAGGCCTTAGTGGCTGTGAGACACAGGTGTGTTGACTATGTGTGCTGTGTGGTGTGGTGGGCAGTGCAGTTTGCATGTGCTTTTGCCTCGGAGGTCTCTTTTGTTTGGTTATGTTTTGTTGAGGACCTCTGCATATATGTGTATGTGTTGTGTAGGTTTGAGAGGTGTTTGAGGTGTAGTGTTTGTGTTGACAACCTTCTAAGTGCCGAATATACTGGCTTGTGAGGGAGAGAGCATAGACTCTAGGTTCTTAACATATTTGCACTTTTCACAAATTGTGTTCATAGGTGGTACTAGTAGAGGGCTGTCCATGTACATGAGGTGGTTGCTACACAGTCTCTGGATGCCCATATCAACCAGACTGGCGGGAGAAACCATAGGAAATTGTCCATCCATATTATTGGGCTTGTAGGGCATTTGGCAGCTTTGTGCAGGGGTTACCAGTTCAAGAAAGGAAAAGGTCAGTATGCTTGGTGCTGAGGATATCTTTTACATAGCTGGTCATTGGGGAAAGCAGATCAGTTTGA
Source organism: Protopterus annectens (assembly GCF_019279795.1). NCBI lineage: Eukaryota > Metazoa > Chordata > Ceratodontiformes > Protopteridae > Protopterus > Protopterus annectens. The sequence continues at coordinate 129,863,985 of NC_056742.1, read as the reverse complement.
CTGTATATCATTGCACTAAGCTTTGCTTTTGAATCAGAAGGCTTGTGGACTGCATTAAGCAATGGACAGGATGATGCTTCAAGGTTTGGCATGGCTGCAATGCCAGTGGAAAGACTGGAGGCATGGCTGCAAGACCAACTGAAAGACTGGAGGCAATCATTTGGAAAGACCATTCTGCCTCCAGTGCTATAGGGTTACTTAGGACCATGTTACTTTACTGTTATGCAGTTGTGACAAATTGTCAAAATGTCTGTATTATGGAATCATTCAAGTTAGCAAGTACTGGGGGAGTGATAGTTTGCTCATATGATTAAGGTTTCCATGATGGACTAGTTGAGAAATGGCTAATAAATTATACTTCACACATTGTTGGAGACTTAATTTACTAGTTTAATGGATGTACATCTTAAGGGTTCTGGATAGCAAGAGTAATTCCTCAGACCCATTGTTCATCATGCTTTCTGGTAAGAGCTAGGGAGAGCAAGAATTTGTGCAGGTGATGATGATTGCATTGAAAATTGTAGGAAATTAACCCAGTTATTTTGCTACCTAGTCCTTTGATTATGGCAATTCTTCAGATGTAATCAATAAGACAGGTGAGTTGTCATCAGAGTCCTAAAATAGCAATTTACAAAAAAATAAATAAATTAAGAAGAAATGTGTTAGAGTCTGAAAAGTTGGCTAGGTTGGAAGATTTAAATGTATTCATGATATTACAAGAAAAATCTAGCCAAGCTAGAATTTCTACTCTGTGATTCCTTACACCTCTTGTATTAGTGGTACATGGGATATATGCAAATGACCCTTAAGAACATCAGGTGTTTCAGCTATATGGTGATTCTAAATGTCCATGGCTTTTTCTTTTTAAGTTGTTTAATGGACATATTCAGGCCAATCACGCCAAACCCCACTAGCTGTGGACATTCATGTTTTGACCTTGTTGTGACCGCATCAGCACAGCATAAGTGGACTGTTTAGCTAACCATTAGAAACACAGGGAAGTTATACCCAACTGATGTCCATTACCATTAGGGTGTCTGCAAAATATCCCAACTAACAAACAAAACAATGAGTAAAAAGATCAAGCAGAAAAAACATTCAGTAAAACCTACAATGTGCATGCATCCCATGTGCCTCTAATACAAGAGGTGTAAGGAATCACACAAAGTGAAATTCTAGTTTGGCTAGATTTTTCTTGTAGCTTTTACTGATAGGTTTTTGTGTGATATTTTTACTTGTTGTTTTGGTTTGTTGGTTGGGAAATTTTGCAGACACCCTAATGGTAATGGACATCAGCTGGGTATAACTGCCCTGTCTTTCTAGTAGTTAGCTAAACAATTCCCTTATGTTGTGTTGATGAGGCTGTAACACGTCTGAAACTTGCATGGCTTCAGCTAGTGGGGTTGGGCTTTATTAGCCTGAATTTGTCCATTAAATGACTTAAAAAGGAAAAAAGTCACAGGCATTCAGAATTGCCATATAACTGAAACACCTGATGTTCTCAAGGATCATTTGCATATATCCCATGTGTCTCTAATACAGGAGGTGTAGGGAATCACACAGTGGAAATTCTAGCCTGGCTAGATTTTTCTTGTAGTTTTTACTAATTGCTTTTTCTGTGTAACCTTTTAACTCATTATTTTGGTTTATTAGTTGGGGTATTTTGCAGACACCCTAATGGTAATGGACATTAGCTGGCTATAACTGCACTGTGCTTCTAATGGTTATCTGAAACAGTCCACCTATGCTGTGTTGATGAGGCCATAACAAGGCTGAAACATGCATGTCTATAGATAGTTGAGTTTGGATTTGTTGGCCTGAATTTGTCCATAACACTTGATCTTATTAATGGTCATTTGCATAAATTCCATGTGCTTCTAATACAAGAGATGTAAGGAATCACACAATGGAAATTCTAGCTTGGTTAGGTTTTTCTTGCAGTTTTTAGTGATTGTTTTTTCTGTGTGAACTTTTTACTCATTATATTCATGATATTCTAACTTTCCTTTTTCATGTCAGGCACCAAGCATTATTTTCCTCATTGGTCATTCATTTTTTAATGTGGAAAAAAATGAATAGGTGTCTGGCCTGGAAGCAGGTGTATGGGTTAGACAATGAGAGAGAGATGGAGTGAGAGAGAGAAACTGGCTTGGAGTGCCTCAAGAGAGAGGGGCATGGTATCAGCTTCATCCAGTACTAACAGAGAGGAAAGACAGATTCAGCAAACCTGATGTCGTCATTCACTAGTGGGAGTAATTAGGTCAAAGACACCAAAAGGAATTATCACAAATTGTGACAAGAGCTGGTGGTGAGAGAGAGAAACTGGCCTAGACTGCCTCAAGAGAGAGGGGCATGGTATCAGCTTCATCCAGTACTAACAGAGAGGAAGGACAGATTCAGCAAACCTGATGTCGTCATTCACTAGTGGGAGTAATTAGGTTAAAGACACCAAAAGGAATTGTCACAAATTGTGACAAGAGCTGGTTATTAATGATAATCAGACTGATATGGAAACATCAAGGTCAGCGAGCTATAATGGGTACAATGAGATACATCAATACTCACATGATGAGGCAAGGACATTATGTGGGCATCATGATATTGGCACACCCAGACACAGACACAAACATTATGGGTATAGAATAATTTTTGGAAGGTAGGATCCATATGACAAATCCACTGTGAGATCTTTGCAATTGTCAGATTTGTTTATTGTCAAAAGCATTAGAAGGAAAAGATGGTTTTAACTATGGGGATCAGGTAATACACAGATACAAAGAAGTTTTCTTTTTTGATATGGAAAAATGCAGTAGGATAGTTGAGGTAAAGAAACCACAATTTATGCAGGTCAGAATATGGGCTTGTGAGTAGGACTTTTGAGGTGGAATATGTACAAAGGTGGGCTACATTATTTCTCTTTGTATACTGGACGAAGGAGAGTGACTATATACCCCTTGTATATGGACCCAGGGGTGGGAGTTGTTCCCTTTCTTGATAGGCTGATGCCAGGAAAAACATTGTGGCTAGAAAGGATGATGCTATACTGACAAGCAAACAAAAAGGGTGAAACATGGCATGTTTACAGCTGCTGGTGTTTGCTTTATTGGCCTAAAAGCACCAGAAAAGATATGAAAAGTCATAAGCATTCAATACCTGTGGCAAAACACTGGTATGTCCTTAAGGATTAAAGTGTCATCATCACATGGGCCTCCACTACAGGACATTTAAGATATTACACAATAAAGACACTAGCTTTGTTGGGTATTTTTAGGAGATGGTTTCTGTGTGTATCCTTTTTATGTTTGGTGAGTGTGTATATATCTATATATATATATATATATATATATATATATATATATATATATATATATGTGTGTGTGTGTGTGTGTGTATGGGTCTACTTCAAAAAATTGAAGACACATATCCTCAACTGTCTACAAGTGAGCAGAAGTCTGATCATCACTTAAACGCTCAGTTCCACAATTAAAGACTGCTGACAGGAAATAACTATCAGTGGTTTGAATTGGATATCGCTGTACAGTGAGGATTGGGAAATTTACCCTTTTCTCACTGTAATTTAATCTCAGAGATGGTATATATAATTTAGGGGGGTGTGGATGCTACAGACCCCCACATGGGGGGTGCAGGGGGGCTTGCACCCCCACCTCCCTCTGCAAAACTGGTGATACTTATTTGCTGTCGGCAGTCTTTAATTGTGTAACTGTGCCTTTAAGTGACGATCAGACTTCTGCTCACCTGTAGAGTTTAATGTTCTGAGTTTCTGGTTTTAAGCTTTCAGTTATCTGGGGTTTCATTGCTTTGGTCTCAGTCTTATGTAAGTCGATGATATGGGTCTTCGATCTTTTGAAGTAGACCCATATGTTGGTGATCAAGAAGAGGAGGAGGAGTATGAGGGTAGCACCAAGGATCAAATGGTGGAAATTGAAAAAGGGTAATTGTGAGATGGAGTTTGGGGATGAGTTAAGACAGGCACTGGGTGGCAGTGAAGAGTTACCAAATAGCTGGGTAACTACAGCAGAGCTAGTAAGGGAGACGGCTAGAAAGGTACTTGGTATCACATCGGGACAGAGGAAGGACGACAAGGAGACATGGTGGTGGAATAAGGAAGTACAGAAGAGTATACAGGCAAAGAGGTTGGCAAAGAAGAAGTGGGATTGTCAGAGAGATGAAGAAAGTAGACAGGAGTATAAGGAGATTAGGTGCATGGCAAAGAGAGAGGTGGCGAAGGCTAAGGATAAGGCATATGAAGAGTTGTATGAAAGGTTGGATACTAAGGAGAGAGAAAAGGACCTGTACCGATTGGCTAGACAGAGGGACCGAGCTAGGAAAGATGTGCAGCAGGTAAAGGTGATAAAGGATAATGAGGCAAACATACTCACAAGCGAAGAGTGTGTGTTGAGCAGATGGAAAGAGTACTTTGAGGGGTTGATGAATGAAGAGAATGAGAGGGAGAGAAGGTTGGATGATGTGAGGATAGTGAATCATGAAGTGCAATGGATTAGCAAGGAGGAAGTAAGGATAGCTATGAAGAGGATGAAGAATGGAAAGGCTGTTGGTCCAGATGACATACCTGTGGAAGCATGGAGGTATTTAGGTGAAATGGCAGTGGAGTTTTTAACTATATTGTTTAATGAAATCTTGGAAAGTGAGAGGATGCCTGAGGAATGGAGAAAAAGTGTTTTGGCACCAATTTTTAGAATAAGGGTGATGTGCAGAGCTGTAGTAACTACAGAGGGATTAAACTGATCAATCACAGCATGAAGTTATGGGAAAGAGTAGTGGAAGCTAGGTTAAGAAGGGACATGACGATTAGTGAACAGCAGTATGGTTTAATGCCAGGAAAGAGCACTACAGATGCAATGTTTGCTCTGAGAGTGTTGATGGAGAAGTACAAAAAATGTCAGAAGGAGTTGCATTGTGTTTTTGTAGACTTAGAGAAAGCATATGACAGGGTGCCTAGAGAGGAGTTGTGGTATTGTATGAGGAAGTCAGGAGTGTCAGAAAAGTATGTAAGAGTGGTACAGGATATGTACAGGGGTAGTGTGACAGCTGTGAGGTCTGCGGTGAGAGTGACGGATGCATTTAAGGTGGAGGTGGGGTTACATCAAGGATCAGCTCTGAGCCCTTTCTTATTTGCAATGGTGATGGACAGGTTGACAGACGAGATCAGACAGGAGTCCCCATGGACTATGATGTTTGCAGATGACATTGTGATCTATAGTGAGAGTAGGGAACAGGTGGAGGAGACCCTAGACAGATGGAGATATGCTCTAGAGAGAAGAGGAATGAAGGTTAGCAGGACTAAGACAAAATATATGTGTGTGAATAACAGGAAGGATAGAAGAATGGTGAGGATGCAAGGAGTAGAGTTGGCGAAGGTGGATGAGTTTAAATACTTGGGGTCAATAGTTCAGAGTAACGGTGAGTGTGGAAGAGAAGTGAAGCAGAGAGTACAGGCAGGATGGAGTGAGTGGAGAAGAGTGTCAGGAGTGATTTGTGACAGACGATTACCTGTAAGAGTGAAAGGGAAGGTCTTCAAGAGGGTAGTGAGACCAGCTATGTTATATGGTTGGAGACAGTGGCATTGACAAAAAGGCAGGAGTTTGAACTGGATGTGGCAGAGTTAAAGATGTTAAGATTTGCACTGGGTGTGACGAGGGTGGATAGGATTAGGAATAAGTATATTAGAGGGTCAGCCTAGGTTGGAAGGTTTGAAGACAAAGCCAGAGAGGCAAGATTATGTTGGTTTGGACATGTGCTGAGGAGGGATGCTGAGTATATTGAGAAAAAAAGATGCCAAGGATGAAGCTACCAGGTAACAGGAAAAGAGGGAGGCCTAAGATAAGGTTTATGGATGTGGTGAGAGAGGACATGCAGCTGGTTGGTGTGACAGAGCAAGATGCAGAGGACAGGAAGAAATGGAAACAGGTGATCCGCTGTGGCGATCCCTAACGGGAACAGCCAGAATAAGATGATGATGATGATATATATATATATATATATATATATATATATATATATATATATATATATATATGTGTGTGTGTGTGTGTGTGTGTGTGTGTGTGTGTGTGTGTGTTATATAATATAGATATATGTATGTATGTACATGTATGTATCTATGTATACACACACATACATACGCAAACATGCTGATATATATATATATATATATATATATATAGCATATACAAGTACACATTTATGTATAACAAACACGAGCATCTGTATGTGAGACTATAAGTGAGCAAAGAATAGCACCTTAATCTGGGCATTATCGGAATAAGCAAGATGGTGGATTCCGGTATAGCAGACATCAGAAATCACTAAGTTCCATAAAGAAATGAATAAGAAAAGGGAGCCATCATCTAAGAGTCAACACACTGCAACTACTGTTAACAAAATGGCCTAGAGTGATTTCTGTAAAATGAATTGTGGAAATTTCAGTAACAGATCTTGGAGCTAGTAGTCAACAAATAATCAACCAGATTTCTTCATCATTAAAATTTATATCAACTTCCAGAATTTCACAGCCATATTTTTTGACTAATTATTATATTGTGCTATAAGTTTACCTGTTTTTCACAAATTTGAAAGAGTAAGTGAATAATGATGAAATACCTGATTTTCTGAAAACACATTCAGCATAAACAGAAAATGTATTCATCAGAATTTGTAAAGACATTCAGCAGTCAGGTACTAATTACATTGTAGAAGTTGTCTCCATGAGGACATGCTTTCTTTTTTGTCACTTAATCCAGATTAGTACTTGAACTTTATCTGTTAATGTATTTTTTCTGTGTTGAAAAAATTCACCAAGTACCATGAACTTGTTTAGATATCAAAAATTTAGATGATCTTACTCACTCAGCCCTGCTTTTGCATAGTGACATAATATGCGCCATATCCTAGCTATACCCTTTACAAGGGTGTCTGTATAATTCTGAGACTTGATAGTGGAGTCCTGGAAGAAGGCAAACAAATGTGTGAGACTGTGTACTTAGTCCAAGATTGCTTTGTGTCAGAGTGTTTCCTTCTCTCTGAGGTAAGGTTATTTCAAAGATAGTACATGTAAACAGTGGGATGTAGGGTGCAGTGGTGCTTATCCTGAAAAAAAATATATAGGAAACAGCAATTGCTGACATTCACTATTTCTTTTCTGTCATTTTTTTGTAATTCTGTGATTCTTAGTGTGTCTCAGAAATACAATAGCAAGCCCTTTTCATGAACCTTTTTATAAACCTGCTTTTCCTTCTAAACGAATAGATTGCTTGTTTACAGTCTGTTACAGTAGCTATAACTTCATCCCCCTCTCTCCTCCTACATTCTCAGATCTCATACCTGCATCAACAACTCCCTTAAATCTCTCATGACCAAGTCTTCAAGGCACTATCCAAGGTCAAGAACAATGTTTCTATGGGGCTGGATAACATATCAGGCTGCTTACTGGACAACCTGAAAGAGGATCTGTCAGACCCCACAACAGATGCTATTTAATGTTAGCCTCCAAAGAGGCTTTGTGCTGGTTGAATGGAGAGCAAACTGTCATTCCCTTGCACAAAGTTGAGGCATCATCAGACTCAAGAAATGATTGCCCCATAACTCTGACCAGCCTCATGTGTAAGGCTATGGAAAGTATTATTGAAGAATTAATAAATAAGGACATAAGTAACCTACAAACTCTCAACCCAAGCCAGTTTGACATTTAAGTGCAGATCCTGCCTGCTTACCCTACTTGATGACTTTGAGAAAGTTACTGAAGCAATGGATGAGGAAAAATTAATGCACACTGTATATCTAGACCATCGCAAAAGTACTTGACAACATCCGGCACTCTGTTATCATTGGATAAACTATCCTAGCTAAATGTTAATCTCTATGTAACGCATTCAATAAATTGGATTACAAACAGAATCCAGGTAATTAGGGTGGGAGATTTGTCACTAGCAGTGTACCCCAAGGTTTATTCCTTGGAGCAATCCTCTTTGCCATTTTCTTTTCAGAGGTTGGTGCTACTGTTAAGTATTTATGGCTGACCAAGTCCGCAGATGACTGTGAACTTAGTGCCATTATAAACTCACCAGAGGACACCAAGATGTCCAAAGAAGGCCTTGACCAAACCAATAGCTAGTTTCAAAACCGTGTATTAAAACTGAATGCCAAGAAATGTATACTAGTGTCTTTCACCAAGCAAGAAGTCCCTTGTTACTACTGGATTGGCAATATACCCCTGAAAATTAGTCCAGTAGTTAGGGAGCTGGACCTATGTAGACGATGAACTGTTCTTCAGCTCTATCTATCCATTATTGTAAAAACGTGCTTTTTTACTGCACAGCTTATTACTAAAGAGTATGGCATCCCAGTCCAAGGGATGTGTCTATTCCACTGTATTCCAAGCTTATTATTCCAGTCATTGAGTATAATGCCACCTTTGGTATGTAATTGTCCATGCATTTTACACAACATAAATTCCCACAATGTTTTCTTACTAAGAAAATCAAGGGCCTAAATCATAAAAAACTATGGAGACCATCACAAAGCCTAGTTCCTCTTCTTGATGTCATGCAGGCTACTGAGGGATGATCTTTGCCTCTCATACAGATCCTCAAGTGTCCATGTGATGTCAGACCTACTGCACATTCACAAGTCCATTGGGAGCATAAAAAGTTGTTCAAGAGATCTAAATCTCTTTTGCAACATAAATAGAACATGGAGTGTGTGTGTGTGTGTGTGTGTGTGTGTGTGTGTGTGTGTGTGTGTGTGTGTGTGTGTGTGTGTGTGTGTGTGTGTAAAATCAGATAATAACACTTGTTTGGAATCATCTCCCTCTCCTCATAATGCAAAGTACTTTTCTTATACTCTTCAAACATAATCTAGAAAAATGGATGGGTAACTGAAATTCACCATTGGATTAGCACTCTTGTCCCTCATGGATAGGGTCAACATGTGAATGTTATAGTAGCCTGTGGGTTATGTGTATTTGTATTTAAAGCATAAAGGCTAACAATGTCAAGGGGATGAATGCTAGGCTTATTAAGATTATCCATAACTCAGTACGTGCCTATGAACCATTCAGATACTTAGCTTCTAATTAATTTGGTAATTAGTTCTCATGACTTGTCATCACAATGATATGATCCTAGAAAAACATAAAATAATAAACATGCTGAATTTGCACAGAGGGTCATAACTTTTGAAACCTTTCTTAGTAATGATGTCATTGTAGTGACTTAAAACAGGTTTCTAGAAAGAAATCTTAATGAAGTATTCTTAGAGCCATGCTCCCGATAGTCATCACTCAGCTTCAGGTTATAAATCGTATTGTCTGAATAGCTGATTAATCAGTGAATTCATTAAGTGGCTAACTATTTAATTCACTTTTTTATTTTGGGTTTATTCAGCAGAGCAATTTCCAGCCTGACCTGAGCTGTTGGCAAGAAATGAATGAATGCCCAAACAAATGAGTGATGAGATTTATAACAGACAAGATGAGTGCTTCACGCTGTACTCATTACATAAAATAAAAGAAATTCTCATTATAGGGAAACGGTTCTAGTGATCATAGCATGTAACACTGAGTTCTGTGCTACCATTAATTCTAAACTAAATGTGGAGGAAGCTGAAATTTCAAGTGCCAGGACTGAGAAGGACCAGGATTTGACTGAGGTTTTGAACCATGAGAGGTCCAGTTCAGTCAGCTAGTGTAGGACTGTACTTGAATGGATAGGACTGTGATGTGGCCATAACTAAGGTGGGGGGGGGGTCAGAGCTGTTTAGGTGAAGACATCATTAGCCAGCAGTGATCACTTCACTGTGCAGTTTAAAGTGGGGGGCAGGAATAACTTTTTTCTTGATGTTTTTATTTTTTAAGGATATGCATTTCTCCATTTAGGTCTTTGTCATACATACTTCAAACCAAAGTCAGTAGTCTGCATCTATTACATTTCCCAAAATTGCCTTACTTATAGGAAGTAAGGGCAGAAACAATTTGGATCTGGAAGCTGTCCAAGTGTAATAATTCCTGATAATCAGATGATATTTATAGTATCACTCTAGCATGAAATATCAAGTATTATACAACAAACCCCCCATTAATATTCCAAACTGTGTAAATCAGACTTATACTAATGGAAAAAGATCCAGTCGCCCGGACTTTTTCCATTAGTATAAGTCTTTTTTTACTTTTTTACAGCAACGGAGAACGCAAGATCTCTGTTGCTTTTTAGAAACTGTCTCACCCTCGTGACCAAACCACACCAACCGTGGGTAAATCCAGCATTACCCACACCCAGGTGTGGGTTATTGCTTAAGTGTGTAGCTACACTACTGTTTTGCTCATATACCATGCACTGAAATAATTTTTGAGTCAATTCAATATAACAGTTGCACACTTAAATTCAAATCTGGATTAACTTTATCTGTACTACTGCAATGTACCTCAGTATTTTTCAGAATTAGCCTTTTTGGGTCATAAAAGGTATTAATAGTGGCAAATAGTTCTAATTGCAAATTGGCTCTCAGATCATAGTAAGACCACTAAAGTACATTATGTATTGAATGAATACTGTCTTCAAGATAAGATTTATATCATAAGCTTAACAGAATGAAACTGTTATACAAATTAAAAAGGAAAAATAGTGAATTTCGAAATACAGATACATTTTGGACTGTCTTTAGACATTTATTTGCTTCTCAGTAAATATGAAATAGTAATTGACTTGCTCTTTAAAAGTATATTTTGTCTTCTCATTTCCACTAGTTGGTTTTTAATTTTTGTGTTTATACTAGAAATGACTGAATATGTTTTTTGTTTTGAAAATTAGAAAAAGATAAGGAAAGAACAGATACGATTTATCTTCTATAGATTTAGAAGTTTGTTTCCGATTTAAAGTGCTGATAAAATAAGTCATACAGAAACACAGAAATTGATGTTTCTGATAATGTGCTCAGAATTTGAAAGTGATATAATAGTCTGCCATTTCTGATCTCACTATGTGGTTGCCCACAGTTATAGACCTGTATGTCTCTGCTGTGATTCTGTTATAAGCTATGAATGATACTGCACATAAATACTGTAGTAATGCTCTTCCAATTGTTTTTATGAACAAATAATTTATCAGGATCATGGAATTAGCCATCTGATGGACTCAACAATTACTAATCTGGGATCAGTGCTTACAAAATAAAGCTTTCATTTCAGTTTACTGTGATTAACTGCATACTATGGAAATGGTGTGCAGTTAATCACAGCTAAAGCTTTTAGTTGCTCAAAACACTGCAAACTGAATACAGCAACAATGTCAGTGCCACACAAGAATTATCTTTTTGCAGGGACTCAGTTTGTGTGTCTATGTGTATTATACATACACACACACAGAAACACACATATATATATATATATATATATATATATATATATATATATATATATATATATATATATATATTTATATATACACAATCTATATGTGCTTGTGTGTGTGTGTGTAGAGCTGCGGTGGTACAGCGGTAGCATTCAGAAAGAGTTTCTCCTGTTCGATTCTCAGCTGGCGTGCCTTCTGTGTGGAGTCTGCATGTCCTCCCTGTGGTCGAGTAGCATTTGAAAGACATGCGTAAATGGGTGTGCCTTCGTTGAAGGTTGGGCATCGGGCTGGCAACTCAGCACCATAAAACTCTACTGTCAATCATTAGCAGACCGGATTTCTGCTGTGGTGGCCCCTAACCAGGAAACGACAGACAAAACATATGTCTGTGTGTGTGTATGTATGTAATACATAAATTATTAGACGTTCAAGCATTATTGCTATAAAGCAAAGAATGTGCAATACTGTGTAGCATAAAACAGCCACATTTAATTTTTAAATGTTGGTCTGATTTCAGAAAATTGGTCAAGTTAATTGTTAACTAATGATATGCTTCCTAACCTGTGGTTTACAAATAGTTCAGCTGGTGCCTTCCAAACTACTTAATGAGAGTTTGGTAAGCTGCAACCTTCCCAAGTCCTTATTGAGAGTTTGGTGAGCTGTAGCCTTCTTGTGTACTTAGTCTGGTTAGCTGTAGCCTTCCCAAGTACTTGGTGAGACTTTGCTGAGCTGCGGCATTCTGGAGTACTTAGTGAGAGTTTGGTGAACGCAGCCTTCTGAAGTTCTTACTGAGAGTTTAATGAGTTGTAGCCTTTCTGAGTACTTAGTGAGAGTTTGGTAAGCTGTGGCCTTCCCGAGTACTTAATGAGAGTTTGGTGAGCTCCAGCCTTCATGAATACTCTTGTGCTTCACTGGGGGATTATCCTTATTGAACTCACCATCCTGGTGTTTTGATATGCAGGCATCCTAAGTATGGCCTGCAGTACTGGCAAAGTTGTTCATGAATGTTTCCATACATACAGAGTCCTTACTGTGAAGCCCAGTGCTGCATCCCAATGTGCATCAGGTAAACACCTTTCAGGGATGATGGACTGCACCACCTCCCTCTTCCTTGGATGGGTGAGTCAGCATCATCTGCTCATTATTGCCCCTGTCTCTTTACTCCAACCCCTGGGTACTTCTCATACTAGAGTTATCTGTATCATACCAGCCACTGATTATTGTTTATTCTTAAGTAATTTATGCATACAATGCATCCTGAAGACTTTTGTGCACCACTGAGTCAAAAGTGCAGTTTAGTGTTTCAATGACCATATAAGCAGATTCCACAACTTAAACAAACAGGTTGCACTGACTTACAAGTGAGTCTATAGTAGAAGACCGAATGTTTAGGTGATCGAACACCTAAACATCGATCTTCTAATATTGAAAGCAAAAAACGGCCGATTTAACGCAGGGAAAGATTTCCCTTGGCCGTTCACTGGAGTTTATTTCCCTACTGTTGAACGATCTTGGAGTTGGTATATTTAGTTAGGGAGGGGTGTGGGGGCGAAGCCCCCTACTTAATTTAGATGTAAAGTAATGTTTTTGTGTTGTGGCTGAGGGACATGTTTCCCTGGGACATTCGACATTGTGCGGTTTGATATTAGAAGATTGATATTTAGGTGATCAATCACCCAATCAGTCGGTCTTCTAATATAGACCCTTACAAGCTGTTTGCAGCTATCAACCATTTTGTTTGTCATCGATTGTGGCCATACTCACTTGCACCTAACATGAATAATATCAGGTTACAAGTTTACAAGCAAGCATTTTTAAATGCTAGCCTTTTTGTGGAAAATCAAAATTTACTGTAATGGTCATTTTAAAGAAGGACAAGCAGTTCAGTTATAATTACTGACACAGAAGTAGGAAAGTTTCCACAAAAAACAAACAAAAAAATCTGTTAAATGGAACTACATGCACGTGTCTGTCTAGATGGTGTAAAAATCAAGATCAGTAGCAGATTCAAAGACTTCTTTGCTACAAACAAGCTGATTCATACTAGAGAGGGGAAGATGGTAGATGATGCAATTTCCTTTATGCAATGTCGAAAATCTCATGATTTAAAGCTGAAAGTAAATCATGCTACTATCACATATTTTGAGTTATGATTATAAATTCAGACAGTGTGTGCACTATAGAGATATGTAGAATGCGTGTTGAGAGACCCTGCTGCACCAGGTTATCTTAAAATGTGTTACTTATAAAGGAATCATATGCCTCCTGACCAGGCATTAAAAGTGTTTTCTAAGTAGAACAATACAAGACATTGCAGGACATGTCTATGGTTTTCATGTATTAATGCTTTTTCTGAATGTTGAAGTAGATAAGAACAGTTCACAAATTTCAAGCAAGAAAGGAAAGTGATATAGAGAAACAGCAAACTGAAAAATGCACCCACATTGTTTATTTCTTTCATAACTAGGTACACAATCAGTGCTTTTAGATGTTGTGTAGGAACACCTTCATCAGTTAGCTACTGAAAAGTGCAGTCACGTTGTGTTTTTTTTTTTTATATTATAGCTCAATATACCATCAGTGTTCATCAATATTATGTCTAAAGGTCAGTTCCCTGTGCTTTCTTCTATTAACCTGGTGAACTTGGGCATCCTGAGGCAATGTAGCAACTGCCTCATGTACATCGATAACCCTCTCCTCTTACCTTCCAGTACTCAGACTTATGAGAGATGCACTTATATATCCAAATTGGAAGCCATGCACTCTCCAGCCAAGACCAGAATAGCTGGTCAAGAGGAGAAGGTCAACACTTGCACCACACCACATGGAACACATAGCCCACCGGAATACACACCAGCACTGCCTTCACATAAAAACACAAACCACACACCCACCTTCACGGAGGCTCTTAATAAAAATCTACCCAAGCAGCAGAGCCCTCCAAGGCAGAAATGCACCACAACACAACACTAATCAGGAGACACATAACTCTCCTAAACAGTGTGCCACTCAGCCAAAGTGCCTAAGGCAAAACAGCATGCCCAACACACTAGTCATAGGTGACTTGGTAGCGAGGCACACTGATGTCCCACTCACTAGGTTGAATAAGGAGATAGTAACAGACAGCTGCCTGTCAGGTGCCAGGATCCAACACATAACAATGCACTCAGGTCACTCAACAACAGGTACAAATATGACTCTGTCATTGTACATGTGGGTGTGAATGACCTGAGACGTACCTCCCTGGACTACATGAAAAGAGACATGGAGGAGCTCTTGGATTATGTAGCCCAGGCGGGTATGACCCTAGCCCTGAGCAGCATCCTACCATCACCCATAATGATACCACAGTACAAGCAGAAAATGACTGATTTCAACAATTGGCTAAGTTTCTGGTGTCATTCTAAGGGGATCCAGTATCTGTCTGCCTGGGATAACATGATTGACAGACCTCGATGCTTTGCCAGAGATGGCCTGCATTTGTCACGCCTGGACTTCCGGATACTGGCCAAGGCTCTTGCCACCCCTATAGTGCCTTTTTTAGGTGGTGTTCCAAAGACAAAATTACTACTGTAACAGCTACAAACAAATGCAATCTGAGGGTCATGTTGCTCAACGATAGAAGTCTAAATCTCAAAATGCACTCGCTCAAAGCACTCCTTAAAATGGAGAACATTGACATTTGTGCTGTAAAAGAGACCTGGTTCAAGGCAGCAGAAAGCACCCCTGCACTACCAGACTATAACTCATTCCACACCTTTCGGCCCCAGAACTTAGACCGAAGCTCCAAAGGCGGTGGTGCCTCCATATTCATAAAGGATGTGAACACCTCCAGACTGGTAGCCCAACATAACGCATCAGAGATACTTCAGGTGCAGCTAACATTGGGTATGACAGCAATTCAGGTCATAGCCTGCTATAGGTCCCCAACCATGTCCCAAGACTTGCATTCCATGTTCCTAAGCACCCTGGAAAATATTAGGGTCCAACCTAGCACTCTCTTACTAGGCAACTTCAACTACCCCTCCATTAACTGGTTAAACTACTCATGTACCAATACACTTGCCCAACGTTTCCTGGAGTTCATTAATTCCAATGCACTGGACCAACTCATTCTTACCAACACTAGAGGTAGCAACATCCTTGACCTGGTCATTACTAACATGGGTGACCGTTGGTCTACACCAAGATTCAGCTCCTCCCTGATTAGATCAGGCCACAAACTAATCACCTTGGAAATCCATATCCCTCTCACCCCCCCCCCCCCCCCAGCATAGGTAACCACCATGAAAAACTTCTCCAAAGCTAACTTTGGGATCCTAAAAACAGAGGTGGCTAACTTCATGACACCCATGCAAATGAAGAATAGCTGCATGACAGCAAAATCATACACCAATGCACTGTACGAACTCGTACACAAATGTATGGATCTCACCATACCCAATAGAACCAAGACACACTCCTCCAAAAAAAGGAAGCCAATCTGGTGATCCCCTGCTATAAACAAACTCTACAACAGAAGGAGGAACCTGATATGGAATAAAGTGAAATCCCAAGACTGGAAAAACTCCCTAATCTGTCTCAACAAAAAGTTGAGATTCCTCATCAAATCCTCTAAAGCTAGCTATGAAAACAGAATTGCAGCAGATAGTAAAGACAACCACAAGGCCTTCTATAGTTATGTAAAGAATCTCCAAGACAATACCCGGATTGGCTATGAGCTACTGCACAATGGTACCTCCTATACCGAGCCAACAGATATAGCCAATATACTGGCTGACAGATTCAGTGCCAACTTTACCCCCCTCTCCTCCCCAAGGACCAATGACAATACCAGTAGATTGCCAGGCACCCAGTATTACTGCTGCACAGGTTAAAACAGCACTGTCCAAGTCCAAGAATACAGCTTCTATGGGACCTGACAATATCCCTGGTTGTGATTTACATGAACTACAGATTGAAATGGCACCTTGCCTGTGTGCTCTGTTCAAGCACAGCCTCACCTCAGGCTTTGTCCCTGCAGAATGGCGCACTACTACAGTTATCCCTCTTGACAAAGGAGAAGTGACTACAGACTCTGGGAACTATTGTCCCATTAGCCAGATTAGTCTGATATGCAAAGCTATGGAATGCATCATCATGGACCTAATAAACAAGGAATAGACCCGCGGTGGTGGTGCTGCAGTAGCGTTGTCACCTCACAGTAAGACGCTGTCCAGTTCGATTCTCAGCTAGAGCATCTTCTGCATGGAGACATGCGTGAATGGGCGTACCTTCGTTGAAGGTTGTGCATCAGGCCTGGCAAGCCGGTACATAAAAATCAACTGCCAATCATTAGCGGACCAGAGTTCTGCTGTGGCGACCCCTAACCGGGAAAAGTCGAAAGACACAAACAAACAATAGGAACTCTCCAAACTCTGGATCCCAGACAGTTTAATTTTGTGAAGGGTAGATCATGCCTGCTCAACTTGGTTGACTTCTTTGAGTCAGTCTCCAGAGCTGTGGATGAAGGCAAGGTGGTTCATACAGCCTACTTTGATCTGGCCAAGGCTTTTGATACCATTCCCCACTCAGGAATCATAGAAAAACTCACTAAGTTTGGCATCAACTCCTATATCACTAGGTGGGTTGCAAACTGGCTCACATATAGAACCCACAGTGTGAAAGTAGCTGACTCCAAGTCGGACTGCTGATTAGTCACGAGTGGAGTCCCACAAGGTTCGTCTCTGGGTCCTCTCCTGTTTGGTATCTACTTCTCTGAAGTCCAGGCCAACAAGAAGGGATTCTGGCTGACAAAGTTCACAAATGATTGCAAGCTGGGAGCTATTATTAACTCCCCAATTGATGTTTACATCCTACAGAATGGCCTCACTGGGACCAACGCCTGGTGTCAGAACCATGGCCTTAAGCTCAGTGCCAAAATATGTGTCGTCATCCCCTTTGAGAAAAACCTGGTTCCCATGAATTACCACATTGATGGTAGTCCACTGAACAAAGAAGAAATTATAAGAGATCTGGGAACACAGGTTGACAGCAACCTCTCTTTTGATCACCACATTGCCACTGTGGTCAGAAAGTCCTTCTATGTGGCACATCTCATTACTAAGGGTTTTGCATCCAAGAAGAAAGAGGTCATTGTCTCCCTCTATTCTTCCCTCATTAGGCCAATCATTGAGTACAATGCCCCATTTGGCATGTACCTCACTAGACACCTGCAACAACTGGAGAGGCCGCAAAAGTACCTCACAAAGAGGATCCTAGGCCTTAAACACTTGTCCTATATGGACAGACTCACAAAACTCCAACTATTTTCTGTGTCATATCGCCTACTTAGAGGTGATCTCTGCTTGACTTACAAAGCCATGTCTGACCCAGCTCTGTTAGAAATGCTACATCAAAAGAAATCCCAAGTCCTCCACACCAAATGCTCCAGAAATTTCAGCCTCATTACCAAATTAACAGAACATGCTGGAGGGACAGGTTCATAACCCAGAAACTGCCTATGCTATGGAACAGACTTCCCATACATGTCAAGCAAAGCCCCTCACCGACCCTCTTCAAGAGAAATCTTGATGAGTGGATGGGAAGCAGAAAATTCATCCCGGGGATAACACCAGTGTCTCTACTCGACAGAGGCACTGGGAACTAAGGTCGGGTGGCACTATGCCTAGGTAATCCAATGGCTAGGCTTGTAAAGGCCCTAGGGCCATTAGCCTAGTACATACTTATGAACCTATGTAAGTATCCCCTTCACACTTCTTCACTGTGTTATTCTGTTACTAGCTAACGTTTCTTTTTTGGTATTGTTGAAGATTTGCTTTTTTGATTTTTCCATCTCCACTGAGACTTAATCCACCAAAGCCACTTATATTTATTTATTTCATTCACTTTTCTTTGGTTCTAGAAGTCTTGTTTTTAGTAGAGATTCGTAATGGTATTTATAAAGTGTCTGAAAGTTTGAACAGTATACCTGAACAAATCTTCATATCTGGTTTACTTTTTGTAAATGTGTAGGTATGTTTTGTATTTTGCAGTGGCATGTAATATTCTTCTACTCTCTATGTTTGGAGTAACATTCCCAGTTGCTTTGGTTTTCGTGGCCATTAAGGTAATAGACAACAGCAGTACAATGGTGGATAACTAATGCATATATGGAAATGAGCTAGTATTATGTCATGGGGATGGGCATTTTTATCTTCTGTCCACTGGACCCAGTACTAAGGAAAATTAATTCAGAGAAAGAACAAGTTCAGAACAGTGCACAGCAGATAAGATTAAGATGTTGAGTGAGTTAAGGGAACAATGACTCCTGAGTGTTCTCGTATGGAGAGAAAGGTGTATCCCAGGTGACTGGAGAGTAAGCATACTAGTGCCAGTCTACAAGAACAAAGGGGACATTCACAACTGTCAGCAGTAGAGGCATTAAATTCCTATCACATTGCATAAAAGTTCTGGAGAGGGTTATTAGTAAACAAATACACAGCATAGTAGAAAGTAAGATGTAATTAAATCAAAAGGTGCTTCAAAAAGGAATTAGTTTAAGGGTGTGCACACTTATGCAACCAGCTTATTGTACGTTTTTTATTTTTTATATTTTTCCGCCTAACAGATTTGTTTGTTTTTCAATTGAATTGTGCAGGTTATAGGTCACATTAAAGGTAGGAAAAGTTTTTAAATGATTTATTGTGGTCTCATTTTTTTATATTACAAAAGCCTAGCATTTTATCAGGGGCATGTAAGCTTTTTATATACACTGTATATAACTTAGATAAGGTAATCTCTATCTACATTTTTAATATTTCAACAAATTAGGATATTCAACTTTTTCATTATCTGACATTAACATTTTGTAATCTATTAATTTAGATCTTATCCAAAATATTAATTCCCAGTTTGAAAATGTTTACTCAATTTACTCATAACTCATTAGTCATTATATTTTCTTCATTAAAGCAATATGCCTAGCATATTAAATTCTTATTGTTCATTGTTAACATGATCTAAAGTATTACTTTTTTTGGGTCTATATTAAGATCTCGAAGTCTGACAATATCGAATACGATATTGTCAACACGAGAATACTGAAAGTGCACTACATCGAACGTTTGAACTTAAAATCTCCTTAGGGGGAGATTTCCATTTACTTCAATGTAGTGCATTCTCAGAATTGGTATATTTAAGTGTGGGGGGGTGCAGGGGGGCTTGTCCCCCTGCCTACACACTATTTAGTTTTTTTTTTTATTTAATTTTTTTTTTTTTGGTTTCGATGGTTTAAGACTTTGATCACTAAAGTTCAATCTTTAGTGATTTGAAGTTTTAAACCTTTGAGATTATAATATAAACCCACTTTCTTTGAACCCAAAAGTAAAATCTATTGGGAAAATAGACAAAACATATTTTAATAAGAAAGTTCTTGTATATATAGTTTTTAAAATTTTAATAACATCAATAGAGTTAACTTATTTTATGAATAAACAAAATATTATAAGAAACCATAACAATTTATTATTAACTAAAAGGGAAGAACTCTTAGGTTTAAACTTTATCACAAATATCCATATGCATAGAATTCTGATACATACCCCCAGATTCTCAAAAGCTTGCACGGCATGCATGATTAGTGTAAGATGAAATGTTGCCAATATGGCAGCCAAGCAACCCACGTATGTTCACGTTTGACGTGCGCGAGCGCTGTAGCACTAGTGCTGTACGTTCCCAGCCCCCGTATGCAAATCACCCCATTTGCAGGTGAAAACCATGCAAATGAGGTAAATCTGCCATCCAGGAAGCAGGAATCAGGGCATGCAGGACTAGCATAATATGCAGAAATGTACTCAGTTAGTAACCGAGTACGGTACTGCAAACTCCAAAATGGAGCTTTCACAGCATCAAATAAAGGCTGCATAGCATTGAGGAAGCATGACAATGGCCAAGTAGAAGGCCATTGGCATTGCAAACAATGCCAAATATACAAAACACAACATTTATGATATGTCCGCCGATCACGGCCATTGAAGCATAGGGCAACGGCGGGCAAATGGGACCGGTGGAGAAATAAAAAAATAAACCTAAAACAAAGCAGTCAAACTAAAATCAGTATTCTGCCATGCAAGTCAATGGCAGGCAAAAGACAACCTAGCCAGTGAGTAGTGGTTGCTAAGGGTGGAGGCACAGTGTGACACATGTAACTATGCATTAGCAGGCAATTCTATACAAATGAGGGGAAGGATAGTGAATTCCAGTTTTCCCCAGCATGTGAGGCAGGTCCCAACTGTGTATGAGTATGAATAGCTGAGTGCAAGACTAGGAGGTAGGTGACATCATGTGTGGGAGTGTCAGGCATACTGTCAGCAGATTGGAGCCCTGTAGCTAGGGGGTTGCATCCAGCTTAGCACAGCAAAGCCAGGGGGTGTATCTAAACCTGCCCAGCACATATGACAAAGTGTAAGCGAGTGTGGCCCCGTGCATTGGGATCTACAGGAAGATAAAGGAAGGGAACCCAGGAAATAGCAGCAGTGTGCACATTGAAGTACACTGATTGCGCAGCGCACCCCCAGGATGCATTAGAAGGGCAATGGGAAGGGAAAGCAGCAGTAGGAAGTTAATCAAGGGGTACTAGGTTCGCTGCCACGTGAAACGTATCAGAACCAGCTAATTACACAGGCAGCAGGCCAGCCCAGCCCAGAACACCACTATAAACTATGCAAACACCTACCCCTCCATTTTTTCCCACACCCTACACCACCAGTGTAAACAAGTGGGGAACTTTTAACACTCACAGCAGCAAAATGTTAGGGGCTGCAATAGCTATCATACAACTTGTGGAAGAGGCTGAGGGTGGTGAGGATGGGAATGCTACCGACCAACCTACAAAGAGGAGACAGAGAAGAGTGTACAGACTCAGGGTAACCTACCAAGGGCTACCTGAGCTGAAGATAGTGGAGTGCTATAGGGTGGACAGGGACCTCCTACAGCAGATTGTTGAGCTGTGCCTGCCATGCCTGACACCCAGAACTAACAGAGGGGAACCCATCCCAGTGGAAACGAAGGTATGTGTAAGCCTAAGAATACTAGCTACAGGTACCTTCCAAAGATCAACTGGGGATATGATGGGAATCTCACAGGCATCAGCATCCAGGGTACTTCAACAGTTACTTGATGCCATGGCAGCACATGCCGGTGAGCACGTATATTTCCCCCTGACCCGTGAGGTGTTGGCCAGCAATATGCGCCTCTTCCAGCAAATAGCAGAATACCCTGAGGTAGTGGGTGCAATAGACTGCATGCACATATGCAACAAAGCACCACCCAGTGAGCAGAGTAGGTCTACATCAACCTCAAGGGCTTCCCCTCCATCGACTGCCAGGTTGTGTGCAATGCCCAGGGCATAATACTGAACATGTGTGCTGGCTGCCCTGGAAGTTATCACGATTTCCACATCTGGCATCGGACGCAGCTGTACCAGAAATTTGCCAGTGGGGACATCCCACAAGGTCACCTAGTGGGGGATGCTGGATACACACTGGAGTCGTGGCTGATGACACCCATCAGAAACGCACACACACCCGAACAAGAACTCCATAATGAGGCACATGCACAAACAAGAATCATAATAGAGCGTGTGTTTGGGATGCTCAAGCCATGGTTCCAGTGCATGGACACATCGGGTGGAGCCTTGCAGTACTCATCAACTACATGTACCCAAATTGTCCTTGCATGTACCATGCTGCACAATATGATCCTGCGGAACAACTGCAGCAGGAGCAAGCAAGGGGAAGGGCCACATAGCCCCCCCACCAATGCCAAGGCCTGCACAGGCAGAGAGTGACTCGAAGGAGGAACAACCTGAGCCTGCCCCAGTAGGCAGAAGGAGGCATGCCCAGTATGCACCGGCCCTGGCAAAGAGACAACACATAGCACATACACTGACATGGGAGGGACCCAGGGAATAGCACCTCTCTCTGACTCTCACATACAGTAAAAGGGATGGCAAACATTACACTACCTGTGCCTAACCATGCGTAGGCAGTGTACTACGTGCATCTGACATAGGCAGCCCTGCAGCACCTCCCGCAGTACTGGGACACCCACAAGAAAATGGACTCACACATGCCAGTGGGGGTCACATACCCAACAACAGTCAAAGCCAGCAGGACAGGTGTAGACAAAAACAAACAAATACCATACTATGGCCTCTGAATGAGGGGTATGGGTGACCCCCACCCAGGCTTACACGGACAGACTACAGCAGGCCAGGTAGTGGAATGTCAGTTGGATTGCTAGGAAGTCAAAACTAATGTGTATGCAATCAAAAGATAAGAATGGTAGTACACCGATATGGCATAGCCAGCATGATAGGTAAGACTACTGACTGAAATGGACTACAGGACATACCAGTACAGTCCTAGCAAATGTGTACAACTGTCAGGTGTGCCCCCCCACCCACATAAAAATATAGTAACAATCAGGTGCGCCCCCCCCCCCAATCCTGTGTAGAAACATAGAAATAGTCAGATGTACCCCCGCTATGCAGACATGTTGCAACAGTCAATGCCAAATGATTAGTGGATACCCTGCAGACACAGCATGCTACCTGTCGGTGTACAAGACAAAGGTCAGCTGTGCAGTACAAACCACCGGATATGCTTCACACATGCAAAACAGATGGCCTTACTGGGCATGCTCACACAGTTAGAGAAATGAAGGCAATGTCAGTCAACATACTGAAAGGTCATACTGGGCATGCTGACACACTTAAACACATGAAGGCCATGTATGCAAACACCAGTGGATCAGACATATCCAGCAGTTGCAATTGATACTGCAGACACATATCAGTATGCACCACTCATGCCTTGCACACACAGTGGATAGGACTACAGATATATATGCAAGGACAACACACCATAATACACCAAAGGTAGATTGATATAGATGTGTGGAAGAGGGTGACCATGACAAGGAGCCATCCACGCCTGTCCCACTGAGCACACAGCCAAAGGGGCCCAAAAACATCAGATGCAAATGTCACACACTGCAGTTACTATCGACTAGTACCTGTCAGCGCCACAGACTATGCGGTCCACTTGCCAGCTGCGTAACATGGCTGTACAGGGATGTAGTTAGCTAGTTGCCCTATACATGCACCTGTGACATATGACCCCGTGTGTGGCCACCTGTGTCGTGTCACCCCTACATGAATGGTGTATGGGCCATGCACACACTGGCCAGCCACCCCATAGTGGTACCCTGACAAGCCTGCTGATGTTATCCAATGTGAAATACATCTTTAGGAGAGCTGCAGGCCAGTAATCTCTGTGGCACTTCCTATAGCTGTGTACTGCTGTAGTATGATAGACTAGTTAGGTAGGAGTTCTAACCCCAGACATGGCAACTGTGTGTGTGAGCATGTGTCACTGTTCATGTGTGGGTCTGTCTCTCACTGACTGTGCAGAGAGCAATGCCTTTTAGGCTACTCACACCCCTTACTATTCACATACCCTACTTTGGCAAGGCTGCTGATGCCACCCACCTAGAAATACACCCCTGGGAAAGCTGTAGCCCAATAATCTCCATAGTGCATGCTGTAACTGCGTACTCCTGTCGTGTGATAATACAGTTAGGTAGGAGGTCAAACTCCAGGCGTGGCAACTGTGCATGTTTCTCTGTGTGTGCATGTTTGCCACTGAGTTTGTAGACACCAATGCCTTTTTAGGCTACTCACACCTCTTACAAGTCAAATACCCATTATTGGCAAGGCTGCTGATGTCACGCAGCTTGAAATATACCTCTGGGACAATTGTAGCCCAGTAATCTCTATAGCACGTCCCGTAACATCATATGGCCATAATGTGATTAAGGAGTTAGTCAGGAGTTTGTGCTGCCGACTGTATGTGTATGCGTGCATGTCTGACTGTGTAGAGAGCAATGTTTTTAGGGTACTCACACCCCTTAAATTTCACATACCCAACTTTGGCAAGGCTGCTGATGTCACCCACCTAGAAATACACCCCTGGGAAAGCTGTAGCCCAATAATCTCCATAGCGCATGCTGTAACTGCGTACACCTGTAGTGTGATAATACAGTTAGGTAGGAGGTCAAACTCCAGGCGTGGCAACTGTGCATGTGTGACTCTGTGTGTGCATGTCTGTCACTGAGTGTGTAGACAGCAATGCCTTTTTAGGCCATTTACACCTCTTACAAGTCAAATTCCCACTTTTGGCAAGGCTGCTGATGTCACGCAACTTGAAATACACCTCTGGGACAATTGTAGCCCAGTAATCTCTATAGCATGTCACGTAACATCATATGGCCATAGTGTGATTAAGGTGTTAGTCAGGTGTTTGTGCTGCCAACTGTATGTGTATGCGTGCATGTCTGACTGTGTAGAGAGCAATGCTTTTAGGGTACTCACACCCCTTAAATTTCACATACCCAACTTTGGCAAGGCTGCTGATGTCACCCACCTAGAAATACTCCCCTCGGAAAGCTGTAGCCCAGTAATCTCTGTAGCACATGCTGTAACTGCGTACTGCTGTAGTGTGATAATGTAATTAGGTAGGAGTTCAAACCTCAGACGTGGCAAATGTGTGTGTGTGTGTGTGTGTGTGTGTGTGTGTGTGTGTGTGTGTGTGTGTGTGTGTGTGTGTGTGTGTGTGTGTGTATGTGTGTGTGTCTGTTGCTGACTGTGTAGACAGCAATGCTCTTTATGCAACTCACACCCCTTACAAGTCAAATACCCACATTTGGCAAGGCTGCTGATGTCACGCAACTTGAAATACACCTCTGGGACAATTGTAGCCCAGTAATCTCTGTAGCACGTCCTGTAACATCATATGGCCATAGTGTAAATAAGGAGTTAGTTGGGAGTTCTAGCCCTCAAACTGCTGACTGTGTGTGTATGCGTGCATGTCTGCCTGTGTAGAGAGCATTGTGAAGAAAAAGAGATGGACGACTCTCCTAAAGTCCTCAGGAGCTGCAAAATAAAGTCACCAATCGCAAAAGTAAAATGAAAAGGAAGTTTATTGTTGAAGCTTCACACAAGCTTTTCGTCAGTTGAAATATACCAACTTCATCAGAAAAACCAAAAAATGGAAACAACGTCACAAAATAATCTCCCCTTTTATATACCCCTTGCTTTTCCGTATAAAAACACTTAAAAATGTAACCAAATGCGCTCCAAACACATTGTTGCTCTAAAAGATGCCTAAACCAGGTGGAAACATTTAAATTCAATGAATTGAATAAATTAAATGGCTAAAATACAGTGCTAAATACAGAATACTTATTCAGAAAAAAGTACTTTTTTTTAAATTCATTAATAAACAGTATGGTCCAAAGAAAAACCCTTGAATGGCATTACTGATGGGTGAATTAGTTCTATGAGCCGGATTCAAGAAGCTTATATATATTTAAGGTGGAAAGAATGTTGAACTGTTGAAATTGCAAGAAAATAAAAATAAATATAAAAGTAACGTAAATCGTTACTGTCAGGAACTGATAACTCATACATGATACAAAAATTACAATTTTATAGAGGTTATATATATTAGAAATAAGAATAAAGATATATATGATGTAAAATATTGCAGTTTTTGACAAACTGACCATACGATGAAAACATTCACAGGTGTTTAACACCTTAAATGAGACTACCCTCAGAAGTTCCGCTAAAGAAAACCTCTAAACCTACTGGTCGTTCTAAACGAAAAACACACTGAAGGTTTGATAGGTGGTAATTTATACAAACCATATAGATAAATGATTCAGACAAATTACTAGGAACTAAAACTACCTTTCCTAATGTTATATGAACTCCCACTGAGAAAAATCACCAAAACTACAGGTCGTTCTAAATGAAAACACACTACAGGTTTACTGGGGGGATTTTTACAAACCATATAGATAGATGACTCAAACAGGTTGCTTAAGACTAAACCATCCTTTACTTTGTGTTATATGAAGCTGTCAGGGATAACCAAAAGGCAGAATACTTATCTATTTAAACTTTTGAGGTTCAACATACATGCTATAGATAATCTGCCATTGATGCCCGGATAATGGCAGGCATCCAATCTCAGTTGCCAAATCAATTCTCTGCCCTCAAGGATAAGGGAATCTGCTCCTCCCCTGCTGACTGACTGGACCTGATCAATGGCTACAAAAGAAAATGAATGTAGGGGATTTTCCATAACATGCTTTGCTAGAGCGTTCTCCAAGTTTCCCTTCCTAATAGCGTATAAATGCTCGTAAATAGGCTCTTGTAGTTTTCTGTCAGTTTTACCGACATAGAAAACTGGGCAGTGGGAACACTTAGCCAAGTAAACAACTCCTGAACTGAAACAATTGAATCTACTCTGTACTCTGTATCTGGAGTCCCTTATAACAAAGGTCGACCCCACATAGATGTACCTGCAATAACGGCACATATTACATTTAAACATACCGGCTCTAACCTCTGAGAACTTAGCTGTAGTCTCCAAGATATTTTTGAGATTTTGGCCCCTTCTAAAGAGTATCTTAGGGTATTCCACTCTACTCTCCTGAATTGACCCTTTCTGCATAATCAACCTCCAAATTTTTTGAATAATAGAAATGATTCCTTTGACATCCACATTGTAAGTTGAAATAAAGCTGCAAGGGTATAGTTTCTTATCCACTGAGTGAGTACTGTAATTATCCCCAGATGTATTATAATAATTTAAAATAGGGACATAAAAGCCTGACACTCACTTATTTTGGACTTCTGGAATGAAATCCAAGATGAGATCTTCCGGATATCCTCTTTTGAGGAAAAGACTTTCCATGAATTTACATTCTTCTAAAAAGTCACTGTCCCTAGTCACCATTCTTGCAGCTCTCACCAGTTGATCCTTTATGATAGCTGTTGAACTGCAAGTAGCTATTGGAAAAGGTTTCCTTTCAATGTATTCTAGCCGTAAAACAGTTGGAAATTTTATCTTTTGATAAATCTACATCTAAATAGGAAATCCTATCCCTCTCCAAACTAAAAGTGAACTTTAGGAACTCGGTAGAAGACTTAAAGGAATCCAAAAGCAGGTCGGCTAACTCACTGACCCCTCTCAGGATGATAAAAATATCATCCAGAAATTGTGTATACAATAACACCTTATCCTGGAAGGTAGGGTTGGTGAATACTTATCCTCTTTCCCAAAAACCCATAACCAAATTGGCCACGCTGGCCCCACAAGGAGATCCCATGGGTACCCCTATTTCCTGTAGGTAGTACTTGTTATTGAAAATTACATAATTACTAGACAAAATAATATCTATTAATTCACTGACCAATTGGATCTCCTCATTAGGAGCTCCCTTGGAACACATCATAGCTGGGATCCAATCTAATGCCACTGAATGTGGGATAGAAGAATACAAATCCCTTACATCTATGATCAAGAAATGGCTATCAACACTACAAGGGATTTGGTTTACCCTAGCCAAAAAGGACCAAGAATCCTTTGATATCTGTGGTTCACTCTCCACATATTTTTTCAAAATAGAATCCACTACCTTCGCACTTGCGGAAGTTATACCACCTCTGGCACTTACCAGAGGATGCATGGGGGGATCTTCAGGATTCTTGTGAATTTTGGGAGAACCAAAAATTATTGGAACTTTTGGCACTGATGTAAATATGTAGTTGTATAAATTTAGATCTATTGTGTTGTTGATGAACATGTCGTTATAATAGGAGGAAATTCTGGAAAGACCTATATTCAACTCGTTTCTAGAAACTTCCTTATACACCTCAGAAACCAAATGACCTCCATTCTCCTGAGGAGAAATCCCCCTCGATCATCACCACCAGTCCACCTCCTTTATCGGGTTGCATTACCCTGACCGGTGCATTACACAATAGGTCCAATAGGGCCCTCTCTTCCTTACTAATGTTGAATCTGGCCCCCTGTTTTGAAAAAGGATGACCTAACAGATGGCGGATATCCAATTCACAAATCTGTTCAAACAATTCCAACACAGGACATAAGGGTGGGTTATAAGTACTAGGGACAGAAAAATTGCCTGGTTCCCTAGTAAAATTACCCAATAAAAGTTGCAAATTTAACTTTCTGACAAACATCTTTAGCTCTAGAATAGTTTTAGCCAAGTCTGCCCGTCTAGTATGCACAAAAGTGAGGCATTTGGCTAAAAACTCCACTAAATCTCTAGTGAAATTGAAGTCAGGAAAGTTATAAATTATAAAGTCCGAGTCAGAATTTGTAATAATGATATATGCATTTGTTGTAACCAAGTCATCTACATCATGGGGTACATCTAATTCCTCCTGTCTCTTGACCTGTTCCTGTTCTTCTGACCCTGGTAGGTGGAATGAGGGGAGGCTGGATTCTGAAAATTTGAATTCTCCACCACCTGGACAGAAGGAGTAGATCGGTGTTGTGTAGCCAGACGGTCACTAAGTCGGACCGACTCACTTGGATCTGTTGTGTCCACATCTACATTCGTGGAGCCACTAGGTCTTGATCCCGTTCCAGAATCGGTGGAACTTGTTTCACCAGAATGGAGTACACTAGAGGCCAAAAAGTTACCTTGAGATGGTGGGGGCTTTGGGTAGGCAGTGCCTTCCCTATATGCTTTGATATCCCTTTGGAGTTTCTTTATTTTATTAGCTGTAATTTTACTTATGAACTGGTCGATACTACTAAATGACCGCTCATAATCAAACTGATAACGGTGAAAGTTCAAGTAATTTTTGATTTCCTTATCCAGTTTAGTGATTTCATTATTTAAGACATCAGCAGCCAGCTGATAGTGACTGCTTATCAAATTCAACAGTTCAAATCCATGTTTGTCGAAAAAATTAATTAAATCTGAGTGGAAAGCCAAACCTTCCACCAACCCTATAGGGTATTGCCAAGAACTGAGTCCCTTTGGAACCACTATGACCAGTTTACAGTCATTGAAGTATGCCACCTCCAACTTGATTTTTCTCAGTTTCATTAAACTTTGATTGAACAAGTTTAATTTAGATGGTAAATCAATTGAGCCAGACATACCTTGCTCCACAATGTTGTTACCTTGATTCTCCTGAAGGGAAAAAGGATGGCTGAGCCACAGATTTAAATTGAACAGCTCCTGAGGACTTTAGGAGAGTTATCCATCTCTTTTTCTTCACAATGTGTTTACATTATCTTAGTGTGTCAGTGTGTAGAGAGCAATGCTTTTAGGGTAGCCACACCCATTACATTTCACATACCCAGCTTTGGCAAGGCTGCTGATGTCACGCAGCTTGAAATACACCTTTGGGATGATCATAGGTTTATAGGTTCATAGGTAGGTACTAGGCTATTGGTCCAAGGGCCTAAGTAAGCCTAGCCAACAAAGTTCCCTGGCTTATGCCAACCCAAGAAAGTTAATTTCCTGTGCGACTGTCGAGCAGAGCCACAGAAGTGATCCCCAGGGTGTATTATCTATTTTCCATTTCCCATCCACTCATCAAGATTTTTTGAAGAGTGTTAATGAGGAAATTTGCTTGACATAGATGCGTAGCCTGTTCCAGAGTATGGGAAGTCTCTGGGACAGGAATCTATCCCTCCAGCAAGTCCTGTTTATTGTGGTGACAAGGTTTAGGTCCCTAGAGCATGTAACTTGGAGGGATTGGGATTTCTTTAGGTGTAGCATGTCCAACAGCTCTGGGTTTGACATAGCTTTATATGTTAGGCAGAGATCACCTCGGAGTAGGCAATATGCTACAGAGTAAAGCTGGTGTTTTTTGAGACGATCAGTGTAGGGCATCTGTTTGAGGCCAGTAATTCTCTTTGTGAGGTACTTCTGTGGCCTTTCCAGCTGCTGCAGATGTCTTGTGAGGTACATTCCAAAAGGGGCATTGTACTCTATAATGGGTCTAATGAGTGTCGAATAGAAGGGAACAATGACCTTTTTTTTCCTGGATGAGAACCCTTTTGTGATGAGGTGTGCCATGTAGAAGGATTTCCTGACTACTGTGGCAATGTGATTATCAAAGGAGAGACTACTGTCGACCTGGGTCCCAAGGTCTCTTATCACACATTCGGTGTTAAGAAGACTGCTGCCTATGTGGTAGTTCATGGGTACAGAGTTTTTACCAAAGGGGATAACAATGCACTTTTTGGCATTAAGCTTGAGGCCATGGCTCTGACACCAGGCATCTGTTTCAGTAAGGCCCTTCCGTAGGATGTCCACATCATTTGGGGACTCGACTATAGCTCCTAGTTTGCGGTCATCTACTAACTTCGTTAGCCAGAGACCTTCTGTGTTAGCCTGTACTTCAGAGAAGTAGATACCAAACAGGAGAGATCTCAGGACTCAGTCCTATGGTACTCCACTTGTCACTGGTTTGAAGTCAGATTTGGAGTCTGCAACCTTTACAGTGTGGGTTCTGTCAGTGAGCCAGTTGGCAACCCATCTTGTGGCATAGGGATGTATACCTAGTTTAGTGAGTTTAGCTATAATTCCGGAATGGGGGATGGTGTCGAAAGCCTTGGTGAGGTAAAGATAGGCTGTGTGAACCACCTTAGCCTCGTCTATGGCTTTGGTGACTGCCTCAAAGAAGTTGACCAGGTTCAGGAGGCAAGATCTGCCTTTCACAAACCCGAACTGGGTGGGGTCCAGAGTTTGGAGGTTACCAATGTCTTTGTTTATGAATTCCATGATGATACATTCTATGACCTTGCAGACCAGGCTCGTCAGGCTAATAGAGCGATAGTTCCCAGGATCAGTGGTGGCTCCCCTTTGTGGAGTGGGATAACTGTTGCTGTGTGCCATTCAGTGGGCACAAAGCCTGGTGTGAGGCTATGATTGAACATGGTGCTTAAGTGGGGAGCCAATTCATTCTGAAGAATGCAGCCTGGGATGTTGTCTGGTCCCATGGATGCTGTGTTTTTGGCTTTAGAGAGTGCTGCTTTTACCTGTGAAGTTGTGATTACAGGGACTCTGCATTCTTCCTGTATAGATATGAGCCTTTTAGGGGGTGAGAGGGGGGTAAAGTTAGCACTGAACCTATCTGCCAGGATGTTGTCAATATCAGTTGGTTCTGTAATTTTTGTGCCATTTTGCTGTAACTCAGAGCAGATCTGGGTGTTGCCATTGAGATTCTTGACATAGCTATAGAATGCTTTGTGGTTGTCCTTTGAATCAGTGGTAATCTTGTTTTCATAGCTAACTTTGGAGGATCTTATAAGGGATCTCAGCTTCTTGCTGAGGTGACCAGGGAGCTCCTCCACTCATGGGATTTTACTCTCTTTTGCAACAATTTCTTCCTTATGTTGTAGAGTTTGTTTATGGCAAGGGACCACCAGAGTAACTTCCTTTTTTTGGAGGATAGTGTCTTGGATCTCTTTGGGATAGCACAATCCATGCACTCGTGTAAGTGTTTATAGAGTGCATTTGTGTAGGATTCAGCAGTCGTAACTGTATTGTCCATCTGCATGGATGTCATGAAGTTCACCACTTCTGTCTTAAGAAACATGAACTTGGCTTTGGAGAAATTTTTTACCGTGGTTTCCTTAATGGGGGCGGGATGTGGATATCTACGGTGATTAGCTTATGGTCGGATCTGACCAACGAGGAGTTGACTTCAGGTGTGGAACACCGGTTGGTAATGACTAGGTCTAGGATATTGTTGCCCCTGGTGGAGGTGTGGATAAGCTGATCCAGAGCATTGGAATTTATGAATTCCAGAAAGCGCTGAGTGAAGGAGTTGGTACACGAGTAGTTTTCCCAGTTAATGGTGGGGTAGTTGAAATCGCCCAATATTAGGGTGTTTTATTGAACCCTAATATTTTCCAGTTTATTAAGAAAAGAGGAGTGGGAATCCTGGGGCATGGTGGGGGATCTGTAGCAAGCTGCAATTTGGATTGCAGTTTTGCCCAGAGTTAGTTGCACTTGGATAACCTCAGCTGCATTATGCTGAGAAACTATCATGGAGGTGTGGATATCCTTAATGAATATGGACACACCTCCGCCTTTGGTGTTCCGGTCCAGGTTAGATGGCAGAAAAGTGTGGCATGAGTTATAGCCTGGTAATGCAGGGGTGCTCTCTGGAGCCTTGAACCAGGTCTCAGTCACTGCACAGACATCGATGTTCTCCATTTTAAGGAGTGCCTCGAGTGAGTGCATTTTGAGATTCAGACTTCTAGCATTGAGTAGCATTACCCTCAGTTTTTGCTTGCCTGTTCCTGTTATGGTGGTGAATTTGTCATTTGAACCTTGCCTTAAAAAGGCACTATAGGGGCAGCAAGAACCTTTGCCAGTATCCAGAATTCCAGGGGTGACAGGTGCAGGCCATCTCTGGCAAAGCCTCGTGGTCTGTCGACCATGTCGTCCCAGGCAGACAGATACTGGATCCCCTTAGAATGACACCAGAAGCTTAGCCAATTGTTGAAGGCAATAATTTTGCCCTTCTACTGCAGTATCATTCTGGGCAATGGCAGGATGCTACTCAGGGCTAGGGTCATCCCTGCCTGGGCTACAAGATTGGAGAATTCTTCCATGTCTATTTTCATGTAGTCCAGGGAGGTATGTCTCAGGTCTTTCACACCAACATGGACAATCACAGATTCATATTTGTACTTGTGTTGTGACCTGAGTGTTTGGGTTATGTGGTGGATCCTGGCACCCGACAGGCAGTTGACAGTGACCTTCTCCTTGTTTAGCCTGGTGAGTGGGACATCAGTGCGCCTGACTATAGAGTCACCTATGACTAGTGTGTTGAGTATGTTGTTTTGCCTTATGGGCTGTGGTTGAGTGGCACACTGAGTCTGTGGGCTATGTGCCATTTGGGTTGTGTTGGTGGTGGGAGGTTGCTTGCATTTCTGTTTTGGAGGTCTCTGTTGCTTGAGCAGATTATTATTGAGAGCCTCCGTGAATGGTTTTGTCTTTCTATGTGTTGATTTTGGTGGTGTAGATTTAGTGGGACTATGTGATGAGTGTGGTGTGGTGCAATTGTTTACCTTCTCCTCTTGACTATCAAGTACAGTGTTGGTTGGAGAGAGCATTACCTCCAGTTTGTCTAGATAACTGCATCTCTCACAGGTTGTAGTGTTAGGTGGTAGGAGCAGAGGGTTGTCTGTGTACATGAGGCAATTGCTACATTGCCCCAAGATGCCCAGATTCATCAGATAGACAGGAGAGAACACTGGGAGCTGACCCTTGGACATGCCTGAATAAAAAAATATGTCCCTCTAGACAAGTGAGGAAAGTGAGTACAAGAACTATTTTTCTCTAAGCAAATGAGGAAAGTAAGTACCAAAACTGTTTTCCTCTAGGTAATGAGGAAGGTTGAGTGCTGTAGTAATTTGTAGTTTAATGCTTACAAGTTCTGAACAAGTGCTGAGCACGGATAAGCAAATTCAAGTGCTAAAACTAAGAATCTGTATCTGGATCTTGTTGTAGATAGGCTACCTAGTGCTTTCCACTTCCACTGATAAGCTAGAAGGCTTCCCTCCAATTCAGAAAGGCTTGGGGCACAGAAGCTTATGAACAGTCCTGGATACTATATATATGTATATATATATATATATATATATATATATATATATATATATATATATATATATATATATATTTTTTTTAGTTACGTGGGTTGGCCTTCTCAAAAAGTTCTCTCTGTATTAGAAAGAATGAGCTAATGACAGTAGCAAAAACACTAAATGCAGTACAAGCTAGCACACTTGAGTGTGTAGCAATATTAAGGCAAATACAGTCTAAATAAATGCAGATAAGTTAAAAATGACAAAAACAAGTTTATGAAAAACTAAATAAGAGCACTTGAACACTTAAAAGCACACTGAACAGCAAATTAAGGTAATACGGTAGAAGACAGTTATGTAAGACCAGCTCAATAAACTATAAGTAATTTTTTTTCATCACCAAGTAATCTCTATAGCACGTCCCATAACATCATTTGGCCATACTGTGATGAAAGAGTTAGTTGGGAGTTCTAGCCCCTGACTTACCAACTGTGTGTGTATGTGCACGTCTGACTGTGTCGAGAGCAATGCTTTTAGGGTACTCACACCCCTTACATTTCACATACCAAACTTTGGCAAGGCTGCTGATGTCACCTACCTAGAAATACTCCCCTGGGAAAGCTGTAGCCCAGTAATCTCCATAGCACATGCTCTAACTGTGTACTGCTGTAGTCTGATAATATAGCTAGGTAGGAGGACAAACCTTAGATGTGGCAACTGTGCATGTGCATGTCTGTCTGTCACTGACTGTGTAGATAGCAATGCTTTTTAGGCTACTCACACCCCTTACAAGTCAAATACCCACTTTTGACAAAGATGCTCATGTCACGCAACTTGAAATACACCTCTGGGGCAGTTGTAGCACAGTAATCTCTGTAGCATTGTATGGCCATAGTGTGATGAAGGAGTTAGTTGGGAGTTCTAGCTCCCGACCTTGTAACTGCGTGTGTATGCGGGCATGGTTGACTGTGTAGAGAGCAATTCCTTTTTAGGCTACTCACACCCCTTACAAGTCAAATGCCCACATTTGGCAGTTGTAGCACAGTAATCTCTGTAGCATTGTATGGCCATAGTGTGATGAAGGAGTTAGTTGGGAGTTCTAGCTCCCGACCTTGTAACTGCGTGTGTATGCGGGCATGGTTGACTGTGTAGAGAGCAATTCCTTTTTAGGCTACTCACACCCCTTACAAGTCAAATGCCCACATTTGGCAAGGCTGCTGATGTCACACAACTTGAAATGCACCTCTGGGACAATCAGAGCCCAGTAATCTCTGTAGCACGTCCTGTAACATCATATGGCCATAGTGTGATTAAGGAGTTAGTTGGGAGTTCTAGCCCCCGACCTTGTAACTGCGTGTGTATGCGGGCATGGTTGACTGTGTAGAGAGCAATTCCTTTTCAGGCTACTCACACCCCTTACAAGTCAAATGCCCACATTTGGCAAGGCTGCTGATGTCACACAACTTGAAATGCACCTCTGGGACAATCAGAGCCCAGTAATCTCTGTAGCACGTCCTGTAACATCATATGGCCATAGTGTGATTAAGGAGTTAGTTGGGAGTTCTAGCCCCCGACCTTGTAACTGTGTGTGTAAGCGGGCATGTCTGACTGTGTACAGAGCAATGCTTTTAGGGTACTCACACCCCTTACATTTCACATACCCAATTTTGGCAAGGCTGCTGATGTCACCCATCTAGAAATACACCCCTGGGAAGGTTGTAGCCCAGTAAACTCTGCAGCATATCCCATAACTGTGTACTGCTGTAGTGTGATACACTCATTAGGTAGGAGTTCCAACCCTAAACCTGCCAACTGAGTGTGTGTCTGTGTTTGTGTGCATGCCTGACTGTGTAGAGAGCAACTCTTTTTAGGATACTCACACCCCTTACAAGTCAAATACCCACCTTTGGCAAGGCTGCCAATGTCACGCACCTTGAAATACATGTCTGGGACAATCATAGCCCAGCAATCTCCATAGCATATCCTGTAACATTGTATGGCCATAGTGTGATTAAGGAGTTAGTTGGGAGTTCTAACTCTCAACTTACCAACTGTATGTGTATGCGTGCGTATCTGACTGTGTAGCGAGCAATGCTTTTAGGGTACTCACATTTCACATACCCAACTTTGGCAATGTTGCTGATGTCATGCGCCTAGAAATACACCCCTGGGAAGGCTGTAGCCCAGTAAACTCTGTAGCGCATCCCATAACTGTGTACTGCTGTAGTGTAATAAACTCATTAGGTAGGAGTTCCAACCCCAAACCTGCCAACTGAGTGTGTGGCTGTGTTTGTGTGCATGTCTGACTGTGTAGAGAGCAATTCTTTTTAGGATACTCACACCCCTTACAAGTCAAATACCCACCTTTGGCAGGGCTGCCAATGTCACGCACCTTGAAATACACCTTTGGGACAATCATAGCCCAGCAATCTCCATAACACATCCTGTAACACTGTATCGCCATAGTGTGATTAAGGAGTTATTTGGGAGTTCTAACCCTTGACCTACCAACTGTGTGTGTATGCGTGCATATCTGACTGTATAGAGACCGATGCTTTTAGGGTACTCACACCTCTCACATTTCACATACCCACCTTTGGCAAGGCTGTCGATGTCACGCACCTAGAAATACACCTCTGGGAAGATTGTAGACAAGTAATTACTGTAGCACGTCCTGTAACTGCATACTGTTATACTGTGAATTAGAAGCGTGGTTGGGTTCCATTCCCCCCACATGGCAGTTCTGGATGTGTTGTGTGTGTCACTGTCTGTGTAGGGAACAATGCATTTTAGGCTAGTCTCTAGCGGTAATTTCAAATGCCCTATTTTGGCAATACTGCTGATGTCAGTCAGTGTGAAATACACTTTTGGGCAAGGACTACACCAGTAATATCCATGGCGTGCACTATAACTGCGTAGTGCTGTAGTGAAACACACTAGTTAGGTAGGGGTTCTACTCCAAAACATGACAGGTGTGTAAGTGTGTGTTTGTAACCTGTATCCTGTGCAATGGTGGTTGTGACACCTGTGGTCAATGTAGAGCAGGATTTGCATATTTCTTATATGGTGGCCATACTATATATCACAATGTCCACTGTACAGGGATAACACATGTGATATGGCTGAGAGGCTGGGGTGTAGAGCCATACCCAGACATGTGACATCAAGGCCAGGCAATCACAGTTAGCAACCCCAGTATTACTCCAATATTACCAAGAGCACACTCTCACCCCATGTGTTATGCACACACACACACACACACACACACACACACACACACACACACACACACACACACATGCCTAGGTAACAGCCAATATGTGGGTAGTACACTGCATATTGGCCACTGATAGTAACTATGGAGTAACAGTAGTGGGCCACAGAGGACATGACACCCAGTCCAGCTGTCCAATACGCACATACAAACAGTGCACCTCACCATGTTCCCTGCACCACCTGTGATGCTATCACATGTGACCCACAATGGACATACCATGCCTGACAACATGCATGGACAGATGCCACTGGCACCAAGGAATGATGATAGCATGCCCTCCATGTAGGTGCAGGGTAAAGCTGCTGGCCATTACCAGCTCCCACCACAGGTGGCCAGGACCGGCACATCTGATGATAATCTGTGTTCACAACATGGGTTGGACACGCCAGGTACAGTTCCACATGTCACTGTACATGCATGTGGGAGGTGTACAGATCCCAGATGCTGTCCATGTCATGGATGAAAGAACACAGACATGGCAAGCGATGCACAGCATTGCCCACACACAGTAGTCACCCAGGTGATTGGATGGGGGATACAATACCCGCCTGTGGGGGCAAATGCAGACACTACATCCCTGAGCCACAATGCAGACCATCGTCATGTGGCCTGATGCCAAGGTAAACCCATTGCCTAGCCTTGGATAGCCATCTGACTCAGTAGAACACCACACACCTGTGCAGACATGCACCCATGCATGTCAGTAGTGGCATCTTGTGTATTTGTGTGTGTGTGTTGAATGCTGCAGATGTTCACATCCACACTCCCTACAACCCCCATGGGCATACTGCTGCATGCTGTCTGATGTCAGACACTTTCCCATACCTTCACCCATACAGACCCCATATGACCTGTGTGGTGCATGGGATACCTTCACCGTGATGTGGTGTCAATCCCACAAATGATGTGTTGCACACCTGGCCCTGCCATGTGTGTCAATATGTGTGTGTCCTTGTGAGAGTGTGGCTGTGTTGATGCTGGGATCTGTTCATGCCGACAGGCACATGTATGTCACCTATCATACAGCTACTGTATCCCTGTTGCAGATGTTACTCACCATCACATATATGTTCTAAGTGCTCCACAACAGATAACCCATGTGGCGCATCCAATAATTGCAGCGAACTGTGCTAGCACTTCATAGTTGTCAGAGGTTTGATATCCTGTGCTGCTAGGCATGTGACAAAAACATGCTTCAGTTTTACCCTCCCTGACACGTATTTGCCTCTGTCTGCATCCCCCACACCCTCTCAGGTGGACGTGGAGACCTACACCTGTTTTGCTTAGGCAGCAGCATGTGTAATGCAAGTAATGCTCATGATCAGCTGATGGCCTCTGCACAAATCACAGCCCTCCCCTAGCTGATTGCATGTGAAACAGCTGTTTTAACATTCCCATAGCCAGTTGTATGAAAACACACTCCAATACCTAGGAACATCATGGTGGTGTTTGCCCTTTTCACCCACTGTGAGCGGGAACTAGATCTGTAGTGTGCCAAACAGCATCTCAAATGGATTGCAGTGTACCTCTAGCAACATACACTGTGGAAACAGTGCAACAAACAGGAGGTGGGTGTGCCTGACCTGACTATAGACTGTAAGTGCCGCTATACTGCATTTGGAGTAATGTTGCTTTCACAGTGTTTGTGTGGATATGGCTATTGTACATATCTCAATACCTGCCATTTCAGTTCCATTTTGATGGGGAATCTCCATCTGCAGGGTCATCTGCAACCTGGGCAGTGTTGTGTCCATGGCTGCATGTGTTACCCACGGAGCATCTAGCTGTCGACTGCTGAAGGTAGTGTGAAGATTGCAGTCAGTAGATGGAGAAAGCTGTGCTAGTCCCAGACGTCATATCCCTCAAAGGACATATGTTGCAACAACCCTGTAACAACAATAATTGTATGTGGTTAATGTCAATATTGGCCCTGTGTATGTGCTCCCAGCCACACCTCTGTCAACCTTTGTACATATGTTGTGCATGAAGTGGTGTATATGTGCTGTACACCATACTTTGTGACATCATATCTGAGAACAAATATACAAGAATATATCTGACTTCTGCACATGTTATGTACAGTAGGGGTTAAATTACGTGACATTACCTGTACATTCTGTGGATGTTTGTACAGTACTGAGGTCTGTGTACCTATGGTGAATGTTGATAGTGTGTGTAGTGTTGATATGTACCTTAGCCTGTGTACAGACTGTGGTAGATGACATTGTTCTAGTTCCCCTACTTTCAGATGTTACATGCTGCCCCACTGTATGGTACTGTAGTGGCATACATATTTGTAGGGCCATAAACATATGTGACCCATACCACAGACAGCCACCAGACCAAACTGTGTAGCAAGCCAGTATATGTAGGGTCAGTCTGTGAGTGGCACATATGAGGATGGTGTCGAACATATAGTCCAAATACTGTAATACCATGCTTGTTAACCATATGAGGCTGTGGCTGTGTTCTCATTGGTTGTGAATATGCACTGTCACACAGGTGTATCTTACCCTGTGCTGTGACATGCCTGTTGAGCCTGCTTTATATGCAGGTACATGTGCATTCCGCCTTGGGAGGTGTAGGCCAGTGTTGAGCCAGTCTGCCTGCAGCCTGCACAGTGCATTTTGGCATGCCTAGCAGCTGAGAGTACCTACCCAGTGGGATGTCATGTGCAGATACTAGCCAGATGTCCCACTGCCGTACCTCCTCTAACAGTCATGTATGTCAGACAGGGCAGTGGGATGCAGTGCAGATGTATGTCAATACCTATAGTGTAGTATGTGGCCATGGCACTCCTATACCGGTGGTCATACCATTACAGGCCAGTTAGGGATGTGTGAATGCATGACCTATGGTGGACATCATATACCAGTCGTTATGTGTTATACCCATCTACATGGCCATCCACATCCATATTGTCAGGCATGGTACACATGTGTAGCACTAAGGGCTTATGTGTATTCCTCCGGACTGTACAGACTGTGTCAGACCCTCCACATATGTTGGCCAATATATCTGCTGCAGTCTACAGTGGCATTACATGCTAGCAGCGGTACTGTACACTGATGTCCTTTGGATGTCATTCAGTAACCAATAGCACACATGTTATGACCAGATTGCGACCTCCCACACACACTATGTCTGTGAAGACAATCCCAATGACAGTAGCAATAGTCTACTAGTATACCTGCTATAGATACCTGACATCCCCTGCAACTACGACATTGGGAACATACGGGCTAGGGTTGGCCTACACTTCATGTCCAGGACATACGGTGATAATATATGTACACATACATATCCAGATGGACAGATATATGATTACACATGTGTACTACACCCAATTGACACTGTCATGGCAACCACCCACTATAGATTCCCACATCATGTGTGCGTGGTCTCATTACATCTCCTGTGTGATGGGCATCCATTCTGTGTGTGGGCAGCAGTGCTACTGACAGTATGTAGCAATACCCCATACAGGAGAAATGGCACATGCAGGGTGGTCACATATTTGTAGGAGGATCAGGAAGTACAGACACACTGCGAGTGGAGTTGTGTTATGCTTTGTACAGTACTGGTGTTACAGGGTGTGGGTGTTCATAGTAGTTTGCCATGGAATGCAGTCCATCTGCATAGCATACAACTGTCGGCCTACCCTTATGCCAGCCAGAGCTGTGCCTATCATGTCTTGTCTGTCCACCACACAGGCCTTGTGTCAGATAATACACTGGCAGTGTGTGTGTTGCATGTTACCAGTACATGGCTACATACATGACTGTCTCTACCAGCAATTCCCTGCCTAAGGGTATGTTACAGTCTATCCTGTAACACCTGCACCTTGCATGGTGTATGGCAACAGTTGTCCACATATGTGCCTGTATTCCAGCCTCTGTCCATCACCTACATACCAAGCTTTGCAAATATGTCACAATGTCAGTGGTTGATCCATAGTGGGCTGGGAGTATAACACACTGCCATGTCTGCCATCAGTCCACTGCCATTGTAACCCCCACACATATGGTGGGGCTGGGGCCATATATGTGTGGGCACCACCTACACAATATGTGTGTGCTCTCATGCACTGTAGATCTCAGTGTATGTAACAGTGGTATATGGCCCTGTATTATTGAGTCTAGGTGGAGCACCAGAAATGACATAGGCTGCTACAAAATGTGGGGGTATCAGAGCTGAGCTGTCTTAAGGAATCTGTATATACAGTACCATATACTTCACCTATATACACATTACTGACATGGATCTGGGTACTGCAGGACTACTGCCCCCTTACATAGAAACTGTTCTGTGTGTTGGTGTGCTCATGATGGTATGCCATGTTATGTAGCAGTTACAACCCATGTGGTCATAAGATGTGTATACCACCTACTGTGTTTGTACAGTGTGTAGATAGAGGCTGCTGAACTACACACCTGGAGTACATACTGATTATTGTTAGCTATCTTGTGGCCCAGTGTGTCTTTCTTATTGCACAGTGTGAATGGCTTGGCCTGGACAGCATCAGCTGTGAACCTTTCCAGCCTACTGTATGACTGTAACTGGTCCACTGTAGCATCACTCCATTGATATAGCTGTCAGTGTCTGACCAGATATATGGCATGGCATGTAGAATTGTAATAGTACATGATGAAAGGTTTCCATGTCTGCAAACCTGTGGGTGTTGTTTTACCCATGACCGCTCTGTGGGTGTATGTTACAGGCAGCGATTGTCATTTGTATGGGTGGCACATATAATGTCCAGTCATTCAGAGGTCAACTGTAGGCATAGAGGCTGTTCCATATTGTGTGCACCTACCACTTATGTATTGCACTATACATATAACTGCATGTGTATGTGTAGTCACATGTATATGTATATATATATATATATATATATATATATATATATATTCTTCTTCTTCTTTTGGCTTTTCCCGGGTAAGGGTCACCACAGTGGATCACCTATCCACTCATGATTGGCAGTGGAGTTTTACAGTGTCAAGTTGCCAGCCCAGCACCCAACCTTCCACAGAAGGCACACACATGCACACACCTAGGGCCAATTAGAGTGTCCAATCCACCTACAGCATGTCTTTGGGATGTGGGAGGAAACCGTATATATATATATATATATATATATATATATATATATATATATATATATTTCTAGATATATATACCTGTATCTGCATATCTGTGTCTGTGTATCTGAAGCCGGGTAATGTTGATGGCTTCCACATAATACATTCCCCATGGGAGCCATACTGTACTGCATGATATGTTACCAATAACAGCCTGACATCATACAGGTGGGATGTAGTACAGGTAACATTGTGTGCCCATGTTGTCACTGGCCCTGGTTATGGGATCTCCAACACTTGGTAGTGTATTGCAGGGCAGACGTGTTTGGCTGGGGGGGATGCCTATTTGTACAACTCGTATAGTGTGTGGTGCCTCTCAACCTCATTAACGTAACATGTAGCCTGTTACACTCATCTCCCTAACAGCTACATGTGCCTTCCAGTACCAGCACAACAGTGTTGTACCAATGGGTTGGTAGGCATGGGAATCCCATTGAGGTCTGCCATGTGTGTGTATGTGTACATGTGTGCATATCTGTAGGGTACACCAGTCCGAGTCCCCATACTCCTATTATGATACACATTGCCACACAGTAGTACGGATATTGTTGTTGTCACCCATAAGTGTGGCAACACCCTAATATGCCTGTGGCATGTGCATCACATGCATATCCCTGTGGTACCACTGTTGCTTGTTTTTGCATCTTGGCCAATGTGTAATAGTGGGTATGTCAGAGTATCAAGATGACTTCTAGTGTGTACAATATCCAGCGGGGGATGTGGGTGCTGTGTACACTGTCTTTACACCATGGTACACCTGGCATATGGCCCACATACCACTTTCAGGTGGCCAATATCACCATCACCCATACAGGTAACAGATAACAGGATACAGCCCAGTTACACATGTGCTGTGCACAGCCTACCTGTAACACATTGGACACATGGACTAGTTAGTTAGCAACTATACAACCAGGTCTCTAAGATGTGTGTCTATCTATTATGTGTCAGTCAATGTGTATATGATGGTATGACACACTATTTGTTCTCCATATACAAACATTACATCCCCCATTACCATATTGTACATGTCTGTGGATGGTCTGCATGTAGCAAGTGACCTGGTACACACCTCACCCTACAGATGGTGTCATATATGCAATAACAGCCACACAATTCAGTAGCACTACATACCCGGGTTGGGGTCTAGACACAGTGTCGCCAAGTAAGGATGTGTGTGTATGTGGATTGGTTGACATAAGGGTGCAGATTATATCTGTATCAGCAGGTCACTGGTCAAGTTTGCATGGTCAGTAACTGTTATACATACCTGTGGCATATGTGCAACTGTACATCACATATGTCACGGCCATGGTGTCACCACACTGACATACCTCTGTGGAATCTGACTGCGGACCATCCTCCTGCTGACACAGGTATGCCTACAGCACAAATGGTGACAGTATGGGGATACCAGATGGTGTTACCAACAGCTGAGATGCATCATAGCTGCATGACATTACCCCTGACTACATTCTACACTGCATTACATTGTGGCACTCTATTACAGTCACTGTGTTCATCAGAACTATGTTATCCTGTCCCTGCATCAATGTTATGGATGACAGGGATGTGACACAGGTATCATCATATGCACAGGGTGTTTTGCAGGTGTGCCAGAGGGCGAGGATGGTCCAAACATGTGTCATCATGTGTGTGGGTGAGGGGTGTGGTTTCTTGATTGGGGCATGGTGATGTGGTGTGTGTCGGTATGGGGTCACCCTAGGTGTGGTTGCATAGCATGTGGCTATGCATGCACACAGTTCCTCCATGTGGCTGCCCTATACGGGTAATGTTGGACAGCTGCAGACTATACCTGGTAGGGTGTGCAGTTCATTGCCTCTGGCCATGAACATGCTGATTGTGCTTGCCAGGGGTTCCATGGGCACATGCAGGTACAGACCTTGAGGTGCTACTCTCACCTGATGATGACATATGCCCGCTGCAACCATGTACCACTTAGGACTGGCCAGGGCCACGTGCACGAGGCCCACTGTGATGTGGTGTAGACATCAGTCCCTGTCATGTGCTGGGGCTGGTACTGCCACTATGGGAGCAGTTGT
The DNA here is from genome assembly GCF_019279795.1 of Protopterus annectens. NCBI lineage: Eukaryota > Metazoa > Chordata > Ceratodontiformes > Protopteridae > Protopterus > Protopterus annectens. The sequence continues at coordinate 129,819,636 of NC_056742.1, read as the reverse complement.
GCATTCTGGCATGTCCACATTGACCGCCAGCTGCTAGTGTCTCTGGCCTACACCCATGCGGCCGTGACACCACTCCCACCACACATTCTAGCACAGACATACCACTGTTGAGCAGGCCAACCATCTCACCCCACCATCTATCCATGACCTTGGTATATTCACAGAAGGCACCAGCAAGTTCATGGAGGTTGCCACGTACAGATACGAAAGCAAACCTCTGCAGCCTCAGGACCTGTCTGGTGTGCATTTCCATTGCTTGTGCTTCCATTACAGCCTGAAACATGCTCCTGGTGGTACCAGTTGTGGTGCCTCTGCCAGGGGCATGATGATCTGCGGTCCTCCCATGAGCACCATGGTACATCTGCCGATGTGGTGGCCTTTCAGACATCTGGCTATGCCGACTGTGACCCGACACAGTTGGCATGGAAACCACACTTTCCTGGTCATTGCCACCAAGCACCAACTGCCCCTCTGCTATGGCCACATATGATGGGTTTTTAGGGGCACTGTAACTGTGTGCAGGGTTGGGGTGGCTAGAAGGGTGATGACACATGTTGGTGCAGTGTCAGCCTCTGACAACCCCACCTGTGCCTCACCTATACCTTCATCATCGTCAGTGTCTGTAGGAACACCTATCTCAGTTTGCATGCAGGAGGGACCCTGACCCACCTTGCCACCTGTGGGGGAAACAAATACACACGTTAAGACCTGTACAGCAGTGCATAACAGTACACACATTCACACACACTCACACTGACAGCCACCTTACTACCTCATTTTCCCTGAGTTTATAGACAGTCCCACAGTCAGTTACATATGTTCCCCATCCTGCATGCATTTGCTAATATACATGCATCACTACAGACCATTAACATATCATTCCTCACCATGCCTACACGTGTGGTTACCACACCTGACCTGTTACTCCATCGCCTCCCTGACTTGGGTGGAGTAGGTTGTACATGGCCTCACTGCTGTCACCCTGTATTACCCTGTGTATGGGCAGTAATGGTGTATGAGGCACCTATATGGTTGGGGCTGCTACATTCACTACATATGTCACACACCAGAGCTTCATACTACAGTCTTTCTCAGTCCATGCCACATCTGCTGCACAAGCGACCCATCATGCAGACAACAGTACTACCTGGATACACTCACTGATGTGCTGTTGCAATTCCCCATTACATTTGTAGTGCTGCATATGTGGGTAGCCAGTTACCTATCTGCTGCTGGCAATATGATGTGTTTACCTGGTATGTACTGCATCTCCCAATGCATACTCAATGCTACAGACCTTGTTATGCTATCAGCTGTCCTGTGTTCACATACCTGACAGGTTGTCCTGGTGTCCCATGTCTCACTCCATGTACAGCACAATCCCAAGGGGAAGTACCACCATGTGGTCAATCCCACTATCGCCTGTGCATACATGGACACACACACACACACACACACACACACACACACACACACACACACACACACACACACACACACCTCTGACATGCATCGTCCACACTCCACTAGATTGCACTTATGAACACAACCAAGACACACACACACACACACACACACACACACACACACACACACACACACACACACACACCCTGCACTCCTACATGTGAAGTTGCACAACATTTGTACACACAGTCCTCCCATTAACCTTCTGTCAACATGCATTACATATGGAGCTCAACAGCATACAGTGCAACTACAGTGACAACATGCTAGCAGCAGTATACATGTGTGTGAGGCATGGGCTTTGTTGGTAGGTGATGGCCCTTCCCCGTGTTAACACTTCACCCATGTACAAAGTGTTACTGTGGGCCTGTTCCACACCCTGCCTTGTCCTGTGCACCATACCTCACAGGCGTAGAAACCATTGATGCATCTGTAGTACTGTGTTGGTTATGTCAGCTCTAATGCTCACAGCCCCTATGTGTTGTAGCAACTCATACCTGGGATGATATGTGAACAGCTATCTGTTGTGGATGCCTGATGTCTGTGTTACAGATCACAACATCAGCAGTGCATGTATGACCAGTACATGACTATTACACTGACAACCAGCGGACCTTACCATGGCTGTGAGGGGTGCCCTACACATGACCTAGACCTATGCATGGTTGCAAGGTCTACTCATGTGCACATCCCTTGGAGTGCACACACTGCTGCCACGATTGCTGTGGGGTCAGGGTTACATCTGCAACATTTACTTAACCTGACTGTGTGCAGCTGCAGCCATGGTGGTGTTGAGTCACACATGTCCCTACTGTAGGCCGTGTGTCCTGCCACATGTCACATCCCTGTGGACACTTTGCACATTGACAGGATGTTAGTTGTCTTGCATATGTCTGTTGTACCCTTCCGATACTCCAGCATGGTCTCTACTGTGATGCAGTGCATTTCTCAGCAACAAAATGTGAGTGTGTTCAGCATGCAGTATGGGTAGGTGTGTTAGATGTGTGCATGGGGGATATCCCATAGCTATTACATGCCCAGTCTATCATCTTGCATGAACACGAACCATACTCATTGTGGTAGTATCCTGGAGGGACCTACATAGGAGCGTGAGAAAGCTGATGTCAGTGGCTACACTGTGGCATTCATAAAAGGTTAGTGCAGCATTACGTTACATCAACAGTAGAATTACACAATATTACAGCTTATACACAACTGTTTATTACTATTACACAGCAGCAGACTATGTATATGACATCTCAGTTTTGCATGATGCACCTGTACAAATGCAGATGCATGCACACAAGTGGGGTACCAATGTGCCCTGGGGCCTTACCTGCACACTCCTCAGCTGGTGTGTTGTTGGCACCCATCTCCAAAATGTGCCCTGCCAGGTGTTGATGCTGCAGGCGGACAGGTGCCACAAGGCTGCTAAGAAGCTCCTCCACACGGGTGAAGGGTAGATGGGCATGTTTCCCCTCCTGTTGCGAGGTGGTCCCCCCTTATGGCTGCTGCATGCCAACGTACATGGCTAAGCAGGTCGGTGCAGTGATGCCGGACCTGCTCATAGCTGCAGTTATGCAGTCCAACATCATTGACCCTGTGGACTATCTCATTTCACAAGGCGGTCCTCTCCTGCTGGTCATGGGCTGTCCAGCCAAACAGCAGTACATAGTGCTGTACCAGGTGGTCGATAATGATCGCTGTTTTAGCAGCGCTGTACATGGAAAGACGACTATGTGACATGTTTCCTGGAAGACATAAGGATGGAAACAGGTCTGAGCCACCCATACAGCAGGGTTACCATAGTTTTTAATACACATATTTGTCTCCCCCCACCATATCAGCTACAACAAAACATTCACAGACTGCAATTGTTACTTCAACTGCTTACCTACCATTGGGACATATGTTGTATTGTACCAAGCTTTGTGCTATGTGAAGGTGCCATGCTTTGTGCTATGTGTTTGTAGCCATGCTCCCTGTGGGGGCACTTATCTTTGCTGGCCTGTTACAGACTATTTCACCTGCATGCCATTGTCAGTGCCACTATATATATGTGTATAAATATACATCTATGTACATAGATGTGTATATATATATATATATATATATATATATATATATATATATATATATATATGTTGTACGTTGTTGATATAACTATGTCTGTATGAGTGTCTGTATCTGTACACATACACATCACATTCCGTATCACACAGATATCTGAAGTGCATACAGACATCTGGTCCGCATTTTGTAACCGTCTTTCATTCACAACTGCACTGTTCTGCCTTGCTGCAACTCAGACATGTGCCACATGTGAACACAGACTAACATTAGGGTGGTAAATATGGTGTGAGATTGCTGGTATGCCTATTACACAGCTGGTTGCTGGATTTACGTGCTGCTGTTGTGTTTTGTTACCTTCTCACAAATAAAGCTGTTAAAAAGAAAAGGAGCCGTGTTTCTTCCACTGGTACTATCTTGGTTTTGATGCCTATTACACACCTATGGCATTTGTGCATGCTACATTACACATTAACATGACTATCCTACAAGTGGTGTGCTCTGACACCCATGTGTCTATCATGACGGCAGTACATCCACTAATAGCTATTGTCCACACTAACATAGCATACACAGATATTATAGCTGACATATTTGTCATTCATTGCTGATCTGCACAGTTGGTGGGTATGTCCCACTGCTTACAGGGACAGACAGTATTGCCCAGAGCAATTGTTCAGTGGGACATCATTTCAGGGGCAACTACAGGTGGCATATATCAAACATTCTACATTGTATATCCTATTAATCTATACAACATAAAACATTAAATTACATACAGTCATGTTTTACATACCTTTTATTCTTTAGACGAATGTGATGCCTTCCTGGTTGTGGCTTGTAGATATTGGTTTCCCACTGTGTGAGTTTCTTTTTATAAATTTTATTTTTTTTCTCTCTGTCTCTCTCCCTCTCCAGTAGAGCAAATGAGTTGGCTTGAATGGATGTCAGCATGGCTTTTGTAGGTGATGCACATGATCAGGTGATGGGGTCTGCAGCAATCAGTGTGCAACATTTGCTGACTGCGTGCAGCCTGCTGTGTAGTGATTCAGTTAACCATTGTCATGGCAACCCAGTACTATAAATTGCTTACTGATGTGGGCGTTGTCCCTTCACCTTTCCAGTATGGAGGACATCCTTCCTGTATGTGGGCATCAGTGTTACAGACGGCAGGTTGCAGTACCTATTACAGCGGGGCTTGCAGACACAAGACAACTACACAATCTTAAGCAGTTCCAGACCTACAGACAGAGTGAGTAGTGTTGTTATGTGCATTGTATATTGCTGGTCTTGCAGTGTTTGCGTGTACATAGTAGTTTAGGATAGAATGCAGTCTGTCTGCAAAGCTCTGAAAGTGGGCCTATCTACATGATGGCCAGTGGATTGTCTGTTTGCTTTTGCCTGTGCACCACACAGGTCTTGTCCTAGATATATCCCCAACAATCTGTCTGTTGGGTGCTATCAGTTCATGACTACTTCCAGTTGTGTTCCTGATGTGTTATTCCTGCATAAGGTATGTTGCAATGAATCCTGTAACACCAATAATTTGCAGGGTGTGTAACAGCAATATTACGAGTATGGCCCTGTGTTCCTGCCTCTGTCCTCCAGATATATGGCTGGCTTTGTCCTGCTGTGATACGGTTAAGGGTTGCTCGGTATTGGCCTATCATAATTTACTGCTAGCATTCCTGCTATCATCCCAGTCATTTTGTGGACTCCCATGACATTTGTTGGTCAGGGTCCATACATGTGACAGATACATAGACATTATCACAGGTAATAAATGTCCCCCTAGGCCTTGACTACAGGGTGTAACTGGCAGCTGCTGAACTACATCTGCTATTGTTTATTGTTACCTATCTTGATGGCAAATCCTTTGTCTACAGTTGTACAAATTGACGGGCTTGGCCTGGACAGCATAGTATGTTATATATCCACACTATCTGCATCTACTTTTCTGTGTGGGCCTTGCATTCCTCACTGAATAAATAAGTCCAGATCTATGTGCTGTTGGTAATGGCATACATTATTGTAAAATACACCATTAAAGGCTGTCTGTGTATACATATCTGTGTGTCGTCTCATATCCTTTGAATAGTGAGTGGGTCTATGTGTAATGCAGTACTCCTGTTCAAGTGTAAATGTCATTTAGTAGGTTATACAGCAAAATGATGTTGTTATACCAATTTCACACGGAAAATAGAATATGCTGCAGTGGGACTCGAACCGAGAATGCGTTTGCATTAGGCGGCTCCTCTGCCCACTACACTATTGCAGTTGTGCTTAATTTGTATAGTTCTACCTTAATGTTATACCCATGCTCCCATTCCCTGGCCCCTGAGCTCCACGTACACAGCATCCATCCATTCACCAGGTGCTAGCCCAGCCATACCACACCTCCACACATTTCCCTCTCTGCACGTCTCAGTACTCCTACATTTTACTGTCTTGGTGCAACCTTCTGCAGGCTCTTCATCCGTTTAGTCCACATATGATCGAGCCTTCCCTTCATCCACCTCTGAAACTGGTGGAAACTTCATTGTGACCCACAAAGTCTGGTGCATCCCACCAGGGACGGACCTGTTGTTGTGTCACGAGTAAACTTTGCTGGTCTACACTGTTTCTCCCACTGGTAGCATCCTGCCAGAGTTTTAAGAAGCAGTGGTTTGCTCACACACCAGACAAGCCTCATCTCCCACTTCCGTGGATGAAACACACCCCCACAGCGTTCCCCGTTTTCCATTCCTCTCTTCAGTATTATGCAAGACTACTGTTCTCACAGTATGCATGGACAGGCACTCTTCATTGATACTTATAGACTGCTCAGAATATTGTGACTGAGCACTGTGCACATGTTTGCTGGTATTAATGTACATACTTACATGCATTTCCTATACTGTTGACTGACTGTGCCGGATGATATGTTTGTGATAACAGCAGCTGATTGTATAGCTGCCATGCCTTCGTGGTAACTCACTTGGACTATAATGTGCAGGGGGGGACCTGCGAGTGCTGATTATGTTGTTACTGGCCACAATGAGGGCTGTGAGCTACAGCTTGCCTAAGGCACTGCACGGGAAGTGTAGGCGGATATGCACTGGTGTGCACTAGGCTCAGACTTGCTGACCTCCAGTTACGGTATCTTACACTGGGTTGGCCTCCACATTGCTTAACCAGCATGGGCATTGCTTGCCACCGCCCACACAGGTGTACTCCCACTTGCTGCCGCATACCCCGGCTCTACTTCATGTACATGTTGGTATTATAAAACAAACAATGACTTGACCAGTAACTACATCTCCCTAAGACAATCAGGACAGCAGATCCAAGAAAAAATAGCCTTTAATGTTCTAAAGAAACCTAGTATTTTACTGGGTGAAAGCATGCTAAACTGATTTTTTTGTGAATTTCTGCTATTACTGTGTTAGTGAACATTAAAGGCTATTTTTTCCTTGGATCTGCTGTCCTGATTGTCTTGGGGAGATTTGGTTACATGTCAGTATTATACATGCTTAAGTCAGGTGTACATGTCAGGTATTACTGTTCACGAAGGTCAGTGTAAGGTTAAGTGGGATTCCAGTTTAGCATTTCTGAATAGCTTACACTCAGGTATTTGGGATAGATTTAGTTATGCCATACCTGTGTTGTAGAGTAGATGTGAATAGTAAGGGTGTAAGCCATTCGACTGATTGGTGGGGGAGCAGTAGTGCAGGTTTGCAGAGTGTTGGGATATGTATGCGAGGCAGGAAAGGAGGTGTCAGTGTCAGTAGTTGGTGTAGGGGCATGGAGTGTTGGTGGGTGGTGGACTTTGCCAGGTGGTGATCTAAGTGTGCTTGAGTTTTCCCTTCATGTGTTATGTGTAGTCTGGGACAGCTGCAGTAATACACCTGGGTTGGGGGTTCCAGATTCTGCCAATATAGTTATATGGAGGGTGTCACCTACTTGTGACTGTGAACATTACTATGAATGAAACAGGGGTCAGTAGGTAAGTGGTGTTATTAGGCTACACAGAGGGGCTGATAGTAGGGGACATGTCCAGGGATGTGCAGGATGGCTGATAGGAAGGTCCACAGCTGGCCATTTCTTCTACAGCAAATGCTGTGTATATACCCTGCATTTGGGGGTAGGTCTGGACACTCACACCCCTGGGTGGGGGTGAGGACAGCAATAATACCTTGTGATGCCAATTAGTTCAGCTTACATGCCTACAGTGGGGTGTTGCGACCATGTGTTCTTTGGTGTCATTTAGTGTGTTTGCAACAACACATCTGGTTATTCCACCCTTTGCCCTGTAAACTAGACATTGCTGCTGTGGGACTCGTACTGGACGTGGCTGCTCGTTAGGTGTCAGGTCTGCACAATGTACACTATTGCTTACATCCCTGGGGTGGTCCACATAGAACTGCTCCAGCCAACACCTGCACACCTAGGCCCATAATTACATACCCATAGTTCCCCAGCCACACCTCCTCTTTGGCAATCTTCCTTACTCTGGGTGCAGGTTGGGTCTGGCCACACCAGTACACACTGCCCACTCCCCACTTCTTGGGACCCATCACGTATGTTGTCTCGCCCCATGGATCATCAGGCTTCCCCAACTTTGTAGTCCGAGAACATGCCCTGCCATTGGACATATGTGTAAGGCCTGGAAACCCAAATATGCATAGAATTTTTGGGTTGTCCCACAAGGGACATGCTTGTCTTTGTTTCAAGAATAGACTTGGTGGGTATCTCCCACTGATAATATCCTGCCTGTAGTCTAGGAAGCAGTGGTTTGTTTACTTTTATTGTGTGTTTGTATGTTTCACCTGTCTAGCTGGGGGGGGGGTTGATACTATGTGTTACATGTTTGTAGATTGGGCCCCTCACCCCCATTGGCATGGCCTGTGAACATATGTAATTCTTAACTGCTGTATCATATCCAAGCTATATATATGTGTATATTTACACACACACACACACACACATATATATATATATATATATATATATATATATATATATATATATGCACACATACATATATATATATATATATATATATATATATATATATATATATATAACAACATATGAATGTATGGGTGTCTGTATATGTATATATCTATTTGTGGGTATTTATATATATATCTGTCTATGTATGTATTCATTTGTACTACAGAGAGAGAGAGAGGTATATCTCCATGTAGTTATGGGTATATATACACACACATACCTCTACATATTTAGCTACATATCCTGTAATGTTGCCTGTTATTGCTGGATACTGTGTTTTGTGTGCATACCAGCCATCCTTGTGTGCCACGTATGCTTTGCGACACCTACAACTAAACCTGTTAGTGTACACAGAGTCACGCATGAAATCTATTGTTAGTACTAAGTAATCAATCATCCCATGTGGGACAGCCTGAACATTGGGTATACCAACTTTCGTCTACGCCCAGAGTTACATAGGTACCCATGGCTATGTGCATGGACTACGGTGCGTGTCAGACCTAGGATACGTGGGTCAAGACAACATAAGGGATGGGTCCCGAGGGGGAGGGGTGGGTGGGGGTTCTGTATGGTGGTGTGGTAGCTATGGGCCATTAACCAGGGTAGGGATGGTGGCTGCGTGTGTGCAGTGGGTGGGGGTAAGCGGAATTGTGGGTAATGAATGTATAGGTCAGGGATGGCCTTGGTTGGATGGGCCTGTACTGCTCGGCCCGCCTAGTGGGTGGGGGAGAGAGGGATGTGATGTGTACGTGGGTATGCGGGGGATTTGTGCAGAGCTAAGCACTTGTAACCTCCGGTTACAGTTTCTAACACTCAGGTAGCTTCTACTTTGCTTATTCTGTGTAGATAATGCTTACCCCCATGCAAACACACTTAAACATGTTTACTAGTGCTTATATATGCTTACTACTGCTTATTTATGGTTAAACCTGCTTACTAGTGCCTTATTCCATCTGACACTGAGACATCACATGTGCATATCTTGCGGTACTCCAGTTCATATATTTCTGCTATTTTGTGGGTCTTGCAAAAAAAATATTGTTCATAACATGCTTTGCCATGTAAAATAGACTGTGCTACAGTGGGACCTGAACCAGGAATGCCTGCTCATTGGTCGGATGCTCTGCCGACTACACTATTGCAGTTCTGCTTAATTTGCATATTCCTACCTTAATGTCATACCCATGCTCCCTTTCCCCGGCCGCCGAGCTCCACGTACAAAGCATCCATACATTCCCCAGTTGCTAGCTCAGCGATACCACACCTCCATACATTTCCCTCTCTGCACGTGTCAGTACTCTTCCATCATACTGTCTCGGCCCAAGCTTCAGCAGGCTCTTCATCCATTTAGTCCATGTACTTTCAAGCCTTCCCTTGATCCTCCTACGATACTGGTGGAAACACTTATGTGACCCACAAGGTTTGGTTCATCCCGCCAGGGATGGACCTGTTGTTGTGTCACAGATAGACTTTGCTGGTCTACACTGTTTCTCCCACTGGTAGCATCCTGCCAGGGGTTCGGGAAGCAGCAGTTTGCTCAAACACTAGGCCAGCCTCATCTCCTGGTTCTGCGGAACCAGCGCCCCAGGTGGACATTCTGTGCATGAAGTACGCCCACATGCCCCCACAGTGTACACGGTTATTCATTCTTCTCTTCAGTATTATGCAAGACTACTGTTATCACAGTATGTGTGGACAGGCACAGTTCATTGATACACACAGACTGCTCAGAATACTGTGATTGAGCAATGTGCATGTTTGCTGATATTAATCTACATACCTACATACATTTCCTATACTGTTGAATAACTGTGCTGGATGATATGTTTATGATAGCAGCTGAATGTGTATCTGCCATGCCTTAGTGGTAACTCACTTAGACTATAGTGTGCAGGGTGGGGGGGGGGGTTGGTACCCGGGAGTGCAGATTACGTTGTTAATGGGCACAATGAGAGCTGTTGGCTACAGAGGGCCTAAGGCACTGTAGAGGAAGTGTAGGTGAGTATGCAGTGATGTGCACGAGGCTCAGATCGGCTCAGATCTGCTGACCTCCGGTTACGGCGTCTTACACTGGGTTGACCACCACATTTCTTAACCAGTGTGGGCATTCCTTACTGCCGCCCAAACAAGTGTACTCCCGCTTGCTGCAGCATACCCTTATGCTACTTGATATATTTAGTTCACATTTGTTGTCTGAGACAATCCGACTGGATGCTTCACTGTCAGCAGTGGCCTGGGGAGTGAAGCTCCACAGTAATCCCCAGCTACACATTACATGTAGTACTGAGGTGTACACATTCATAGAGAGTAACAGACTTAACATAGCTATGTACCACATTCTTCATGCTTAGTTGACATTAACATATTGGTATTATACATGCAAAGGTGAGGTTTACATGTCAGGTATGACTGTTGACAAAGGTCAATTTAAGGTGAACTGTGATTCCAGTTTAACGGTTCTGGATAGGTTACACTCAGGTATTCAGGTTAGGTTTAGTTATGCCATACCTGTGTGTTAGAGTAGAAGTGAATAGTGAAGGAGTAGGTAGGTCAGTAGAGGGGGGGGTCATTGTAACTGTATAGTAGGCCATTGATATGATTCGTGTTGGAGCAATAGGGAAGGTATGCAGGATGTTGGGATTTGTATGTAGAGAGGACAAGAGGCGTAGGTTTCACTAGTTGGTGTAGGGATATGGAGTGTTAGTTGGGGGGGAATTCACCAGGTGGTGAGCATGTGCTGCTCCAAGTGTGCTGGAGGTGTTCCTTCATGTGTTATTTACATGCGTCGTGTGGGACAGCCAAGGTAATACACGTGGGTAAGGGGTTCCAGATTCTGCCAATGTAGTTGGGGAAGAGGGTGACACCTACCTGTGACTGAACAGTAGTAGTAATGACAAAGGGGTCGATAGGTAAGTGGTGTTAATGGGGCACACAGAGGGGGCAGATAGTAGGGGGAATGTCCAAGGATATGCAGGTAGGCTGACAGGAAGGTCCACAGGTGGCCATTTCTTCTCCAGCAACAGCTGTGTATGTACACTGCATTTGGAGGTAGGTTTGGACACTCACACCCATGGGTGGGGGTGGGACAACAATAATACCCTGTGATGCCAAGTAGTTCGGCTTACATGCCTACGGTGGGTTGTTGCGACCATGTGTTCTTTCGTGTTATTTAGTGGGATTTGCAACAATACATCTGGTTATACCGTACTTTGCCATGTAAAATAGACTGTGCTGCAGTGAGACTCGTTGTGAGAGTGGCTGCTCATTGGATGGCGGCTCTGCCCAATGAACATTATTGCTTACATCCCTGGGGCGGTCCGAATAGAACCACTCCAGCAAAGACCTGCATGACTAGACCCATAATTACATACCCATAGTTCCCCCACCCGCACCTCCTCCACAACACTCATCCTTACTCTGAGTGCAGGTCGGGTCTAAACACACCACTACACACTGCCCACTCTCCACTTCACAGGACCCATCTCATACGTTGTCTCAAACCATGAGTCATCAGACTTCCCCACCCTTGTAGTCCAGGTATGTACACGCCCCGCCTTGATAGGTCATCGCACAGGCATCCTCCTAAAACAAGACAATTTTTGGGGTGTCCCACAAGGGATGCTCCTGTCTCTGTTCCAAGATTAGAATTCTCGTGTCCACTGTCCCCCCCCCCCAGTTGTATCCTGCCTGTGGTCTGGGGAGCAGTGGATTCTTTACATTGTTTGTATGTTTGTTTGTATGTTTCCCCTGTCTGGCTGGGGGGGGGTTCATGCTACATGTTACACGTTTGTTGATTGGGCCCCTCACCTCCATTGGCATGGCCTGTGAACATATGTCATTCTTAAGTGCTGTATCATATCATAGTTATATATCTGTGTATATCTACACACACACACACACACACACACACAGATATATATATATATATATATATATATATATATATATATATATATATATATATATCTCACGGTAAGATGTTGTCCTGTTCGATTCTCAGCTAGAGCGTCTTCTGTGTGAAGACATGTGTGAATGGGCATACCTTCATTGAAGATTGTGCGTCAGAGCTGGCAACTCGGCACATAAAAATCTACTGCCAATCATTAGCGGACTGGAGTTCTGCTGTGGCGAACCCTAACTGGGAAAAGCCGAAAGACACAACATATATATATATATATATATATATATATATATATATATATATAGATATAGATATATATATATAGATATACATATGTATATCTGTATGTCTGCATATATATATATATTGCTGTATATATCTAACGACATGTGAATGTATGGGTGTCTGCATATATAAATATCTATATGTGGGTATTTATATATATATATATATATATATATATATATATATATATATATATATATATGTCTAGCTATGTATGTATACATTTGTACTACAGAGAGGGGGAGGTATATATCTATATAGTTATGGGTGTTTATTCAAACACATATACCTCTACATATTTAGCTACATATCCTGTAATATTGACTGGTATTGCTGGATACTGTGCTTCGTGTGTATACCGGCCAACCTTGTGTGCCATATATGCTTTGCGATACCTACAACTAAATCCATAAGTGTACACAGAGTCATATGTGAAATCTATTGTTAGTACCAGGAATACATTCGTCCCATGTGGCACAACCCAAACATTGGGTATTCAACCTTCGTCTACACCCAAGGTTACATAGTTACCCCTGGCTATGTGCATGGTCTATGGCATGTGCCATACCTAGGATACTTGGGTCGGGACATCATACGGAATGGGTCCCGAGGAGGGTAGTGGGGGCAATGTGTGGTGGTGTGGTAGCTATAGGCCAGTAACCAGGGTAGGGAAGGTGGCTGCATGTGTGCTGTGGGTAGGGGGAAGCAGAACTTTGGGTTATTCATGTATGGGTTGGGGATGGCATGGGTTGAATGGGCCTGTACTTCTCGGCCCGCCTAGTAGGTGGGGGAGAGGGGTATGTGATGTCGACATGTGAAACATAACAGAGGGCTAATTTAATTCCCTAGTTAAATGACAGGTGTACAATACTATGAGCTTGGTAGGGTATTGCAGGGTGGATGTGTTTGGCTGGGCGGGAGTATGCAAAGTTGTACGTGACATATATTGTTTGGGGCCTCTCAGGCCCATTGACGGTGCATGTGGACATATATGTTTCTGTTCATCTACCATTGGTATCTACAGATGTCTGGCCATATATACCTCTGCGGGTATATATATTTGCTTACATATTTCTAACTATGTCCATATATACCTACGGAGACATATATCTGCGTACATATATGTCACTTGATGTGTATATGTGGACATATAGATGTTGACATATATATGTGTAGATTGTCAGCATTTGCATGTATATCTGTTCATATATTTGTATATATATATATATATATATATATATATATATATATATATATATATGTATATATCTCTGGATATTTATATATATATATATATATATATATATATATATATATATATATGTGTGACTACATCTATAGATATGTTGTATCTATTTAGATAGTGATATATTTGCACACACATGCCCATCTAGCTGTAGGTATACATTCTTTGTACTGCTGCATGACTGGGCTGGGGTTATGTTTCTGACAACATACGATTTCTGCATATTTGGCATGGCTTAGTGGTAAATCATTTTGTGTATGGTGTGCATGGTCCTGGGTTCCGGACTTGTAGAAGCTGTTTGTTTTGTTGCTGGGCAGAACACCGGCCATTGGATACGGTGTGCTTAAGGCACTTTCAAGTGGTTGTAAGCAGGTTTGCCCAGAGGTAAGCACACCGGACTTCCGGTCACAGTGTCTTACTCTCAGTTAGATTCTCCTTTGCTTAATCTGTGTCGGCAGTCCTTAATCCCGCGCAAACGAACTTGCACATACTTACTAGTGCTTACATATGCTTACTACTGCTTATCTGTGTTTAGGCCTGCTTACTGCTGACTTATTCATTATGATACTGACTCTTCACATGTGCATTTCCTGCAGTACTCCTGTTCATAAAAATTATGTTATTTAGTGGGTTTTGCATTACAAATATTGCTTATACCATGCTTTGCCATGTAAAAGAGACTGTGCTGTGCGGTGGGAACTCGAACTGGGAATGCCTGCTCATTAAGCAAATGCTCAGCCCACCACACTATTGCTGACATGCTTCATTTGCATTTATCGTTCTTATCTTCTTCAGCCTTTTGGTCTGCTTTCACTGTGGCTGAGCAATGGGCACACCCACGCATCTACGGTTAGCTGTACTTGGAGCTTTAGACAGCAGTAAGGGGGTTTCTTCTTTTCATCTTTATGTCTTGTTGCTGTTGCACACATGGAGGACTGTTGTTGGGGATATGCAGACACCTATGAGTGGCCTCGCTCATTTATTTCTACTTTCTGCTGCTCTACTTTGCAGGGGCATGTTTATTCTGAGTGCTCTGCTCTCAGACATGCCCCTTGCACTTGTATATGGTCCGTGTATGCCTAGGATGTCAGGCAGCGTGCCTTCATTAATATGCATGGCGCGCTGCCGTCCTGCTCCTAAGCGGCCACTTCCATGCAGGACTACACTAGTCCTGCATGGGAGATTAGTAAATCTGGGGGATAGAGATCAAGCTGGGTGTACTTCTAGCAGAAGTTCAAGATAGTAAATGAATTATAACAATTATTGATTGTTTAAAAATGATTAGTTGGGTACAGAAGAAGCATTTGTTACAGTGGACTGGTATTTTTAGAGCTTTACATTTTTTAAGGACTGCAGAATTTAAACATTTTATGAAATGACTAGCACTGCTGATGGTGTAAAACACATGCATGCATGCACAACGCAAAAGATGTGGTATACAATGCTTGAACTGACAGAAAAAAATGTACATGTAGCATACGTATATAAGATTAATTTTAAAAAATGTCACTTCCACAACAGTACAAACAAAAAGCCAAAAATCCAAAAGAAGTTGTCAGGCTCCAGACGAACATCAGCAAATTTATTGTAGAACAGTAAAACAAACAGATATTCCCAGTTAGTGCTTTCGTCTCACTTCTATTAACTCTGAGACTTCTTCAGACTGACTAAAAAATCAAATGATCCAAAATGTCACATGACTATTATAAAAACTTTTTTTAAATTTATTTATTTATTTTTATAAAAACATATACACTTTTCATACATAAACATTTGTATCAATAAATTAGTGCTTAAGCCTCTTCTATTTTAAATACATTACAAATTCCTCTCTGTTATTGAGACCTGGTGGAAAGCAGCCATTAAGTCTGACTTGCCAACAATATTCTAGCCAGCCTAGCTCTTCCTCAATATTTACTATATTAAGACTGTTAGAACGTGCTTCCAAATCTATACATTTAAACTCAGCCTCACATTTATTCATCTTATAGTGTTTGTTCCATGTATTCTTTTCACCCCCAGTTTGAACAGCATGCTTATGCTCATATATCCTTCTATATAACTCATGAGTAGTTCTTCCCACATAAAAGGATTTACATTCTACACAAAATCTCAAGTACACCATATTTTAGAGTTACAAACTGAATAACCATGGAATCTTAATTATTTTTCCTCTTATCTCTACTTCATCAATGTCTCTGTAAATATATTTATACATATTGCAATTTAGACACTTATATATTCCACATTTTTGTTTCTTGTCTTTGGGTTTATTCAATTTACCTTGATAATAAATGTTGTAATTTTTAGCTCTTTTCTGGGCGAACTTTGGCTGGTCCCCTAGCTTCTGAAGCAATTCACTATTAGTTCTAAATATACCCCAATTCCTATTCATTACTTTTTTTTATAGCTTGAGCATCTACACTATTTTGTATAGCCATAGATGTTCCATATATAAACGGACATCACTCATCTAAAATAGGTCATTTGGTTCTTCCTTCAGTTTCTTCTTCTAATATTTTATTCACCTCTATTTCTGGGTACCCCCTTTTACTATTTTATCACAGAACAAATTTGCTTCTTCCATAAAGTCTGCTTATTTTTTCCTTAACCTACTTATTCTAGACAACTGTCCTTTGACTATGTTCATTTTTGTCTTTTTGGGGTGCATACTAGAAAAATGCAAGTACATATTTTCTTGTACTTCCTTTTTATATATCCTAGTTGCTAACTTATTTTCTTTGTAAACTGTTAAATCTAAAACCCTAATCTCCTTTTTATTAACATGGTGGGTAAATTTAAAATATTTGCAAATATTATTTATGTAAGTGAGAAACTCTTCAAATATTTAATTCTTCCCTCTCCGCACAATAAAAACATCATCAGTAAATCTCAACATTATTATGATGTTGTTCTTATATTTGCTTTCTAATATATGCATCACTACCTATCCATGCATAAAGACATTGGCATAGCCTGGGGTTAATGCTGCCCCCATCACCACTCCATTAACTTGAACATAAATTTCATCATAAAATGCTATATAATTATAATTCAGCACAATGTCAATCATTTCCATCAATAACCCTACTGTATTGGGAGAATATATTCTATTACATAATAATTCCATTCTGACTATGTCCATTCCTTCATCATTAGAAATCATCGTGTACAAGGACTTAATATCAAGCGTCACAAGCAAGTCCTCTTCATTTACAACCAGTCCTTCTATCTTTTTAAGGAATTCAAAACTATCTTTCACATAAGTTGAGTTGCATGGAATAACTTTTTGTAGATGTTTATCCATAAAACCAGACATACCTTCGGTTGTACTATTAGCAATGGACAAAATCGGCCTTAGTGATGGTTCATTCAAGTCCTTATGGATCTTGGGTATTCCGAATACATTACTAATTTTAGGATTCACATTAGCAAGATTATTTCTAGTTCTTTCATCTATTCTTCTTGTAACCAACCATTCTTCAAAACAGGAATCTATCAGATTGTACCCTTTTTTCACCTCACTCAGTGATTTTTCTATAATATTTTTCATCAGATAACATAACATTCATTTTGGTTTCATAGTCAATTCTGTCCAGTGCTACAAGTGCTCCCCCTTTGTCTGCTTTGAAAAACAAAATATCATCATTCTTTATTAACTTATCAAACACTTCCTTTTCACTTTTCAATAAATTATAATATTTATATTCACTAGTATTCTCTAATACTTCTATAATTTGTGTTTCACATATGTTTAAAAAAATTTCCAAATCCTTATATAAAGGAGGATTATAGCATCTAGGCTTATAAAACTGTAACTTTGTAGGTTCTTTCTTTTTAAATAAAACATCAGATTTTAACAATATTACATAGTCTCTCAAGTCATTAATAGTTTGTAGTTTATCTGCTCTCTGGGCTGGGGCAAAATTTCAACCCTTGCTCAGCACAAAACATTTTTGTTTGGATAAAACATAACTGGATAAATTTACTATTTTACAATTGTCAGTACCTATTATGCTCAATACTGTTTCTTCTGATTCCAATTCTTCCATTTCGGCCGTCTCTTGGCAAAATTGTTTTTTGAAGGCTTCCTATAGTTGTTCCCATTTGCATTACTACCGCTCGTTGTTACTTCAGCCCATGACCTTCCACTGCCATTGGTTCTTTAATAAACCTCCACTCCTTGCTGGCCATTTTTTGCATTTACTTGTTGCTGCATAGCTGGAACTGCTGTTGCTTTCTCACCTATATGCAGTTCACTGCTGGACATCCCGTTCAGCCCATGGTGGCTTGTACTAGGCTTATTCGAGCTTATTTCATTAGTGTTGTTAATTCTCTCACCTTCCACTGCCTTATTTGGTTTTTCAGTATGTAAACGCTCAGATCTCCTCACCATGCTTGCTTCTTTGGGTGTGGCATTAATGTCTTGCATCATCACGTCTTGACATACTTCCCTCTGCAGTTGTAGACCATAGGCTGAAGCCACTCCCCCAGCATAATCCATTTGATCTTTTTCATATTTCTTTACTTTCCTTTTGCTTAAGGAAGTATTAAGCTTCTCTAAATTATCACGAACAGTGAGCATTTTGCTATTAAAATTGACTGATGAAATACTCTCTTTTAATTTCGCAAAATTAACACAAACTTTTTCTGACAGTTCAGTCATTTTAACTACATTAAAGCTGTGCAGCAATTCCATATATTGCATACCTGCTTTTTGATTTATTGCTAGCTATTTGTCAACCAGGTCTTCAGGTAAATTCTCACCCGCTGCTAAGTTTAACACTCTCAGTCCTTTAGGAACTCTCTGGACCTTGAGGCAATTTTCAAAGAAAATGTTATCCCATTGCAAGCGTTTTAAATGGGTTAAATCTTTTTCTAGTTCAATAAATCTTTCATTATGGCTAGAAAACATTACTGTAGTAGTTTCTTGCTCACCGTTGTTACCAAATGGATTAGCTGGTGCAGCTAGGCAGTTTTTTAACTTTTCTTCACTCGAAGACAGGCTAATTCTTCTGTTGTTACTAAAATTCAAGTTAGAGCAACCATCATTGCTGGTAATGAAGGAACCCAAAGGTATGTCATTCAAAACACACCCTGCTGATAATGTTGCAAAACCTGTGCTGAGATTCATATGGTTATCCATCTGGTGCCAGCTGCAACACACAAAAAAATCACTTCCACAGCACCACAAACAAAAAGCCAAAAATCCAAAAGAAGTTGTCAGACTCTAGATGAACAACAGCAAATTTATTGTAGAACAGTAAAACAAACAGATATTCCCAGTTAGCGCTTTTGTTTCACTTCTATTAACTGTGTGACTTCTTCAGACTGATTATTTCTGGGCATACCCAACACTTTACATACTAAAAAAAAAAAAAAAATCACATGATCCAAAATGTCACATGACTATTATAAAAACTTTTTTTTCATAAAAAACATATACACTTTATGTATGAAAAGAAAAAAAAAACTAAAAAAAAAAAAAAAAGTGTCTGATCTGCAATATGTGTAAATATACAGACACTGATGAAGTAGAGCTAGGAAGAAAAATAATTAAGATTCCAGGGTTATTCAGTTGTAACTCTAAAATCTGGTGTACTTGAGTTTTTGTGTAGAATGTAAATCCTTTTATATGGGAAGAACTACTCGTGAGTTATATAGAAGGATATATGAGCATAAGTATGCTGTTCAAACTGGGGATGAAAAGAATGCATGGAGCAAACACTACAAGATGAATAAATGTAAGGTTGAATTTAAATATATAGTATTGGAAGCACTTTCTAACAGTCTTAATATAGTAAATATTGAGAAAGAGCTAGGCTGGCTAGAATATTGTTGGGAAGTCAGGCTTAATGCCTGCCTTCCACCAGGTCTCAATAACAGAGAGGAATTTGTAATGTATTTAAAAAGGAAGAGGCTTAAACACTAATTTATTGATGCAAATGTTTATGTATGAAAAGTGTATGTATTTTTATAAAAAAAAACTTAAAAAAAAAACTTTTTATAATACTCATGTGACATTTTGGATCATGTGATTTTTTTAGTATGTAAAGTGTTGGGTGTGCCCAGAAATAATCAGTCTGAAGAAGTGTCAGAGTTAATAGAAGTGAGACAAAAGTGCTAACTTGGAATATCTGGTTGTTCTACTGTTCTACAATAAATTTGCTGTTGTCCATCTGGAGCCTGGCAACTTCTTTTGGTAACTTTTAAAAATGTGCAGTAAAGCATGCATTAGTAAATTGTACCGTTCTTCTGGGAACTGTGACCTTCATTATTTTTATGAAGATAAAAACAGGTGCACTCCCTAATAACCAAATTACTGAAGAATATTCTTCAAAAAAATGCTCCATTCTTGATGGCAGACTACTTTAGTATTTTCAAGACACCTTTCTGTCTTGCCTGAGACTCCTAAGCAAGTAGTATGCTAGATATTGTATAAAAATAAGTACATGGCCCACTATCTGTGAAATGCCATCCATGTGCTCTGGAAAGAAGAGAAGATTAAAACAATATATACTATTTTAAAGTTTGATGTCTAAGTTGTCTTGTTATTATAGCATTTTGTTTTCAAATTACTGCTAGTTATCTGCCATGAACTCCTCCCCCACACACACACACCAAATTACTTGCAAGATCTATAGTAAACACCATCATAGTATTTTTCAGCAGAGTGCAGTACAAGCTCTTTCTCACACTAGTCCGAGATTGCAGGCTATTGGCCTGTTTTGACAGTTCCCAATGTCTCTTTCATTGGGTCAAATGTAGAGCCAATGAAATAGGACATTAGATTTGCTACTTGTCAAAAGGAAGGAGTAGCACAGTGGAACCTACTATTTTTTCTTTATTTTTTAAATGGACTGGAGAGAGTCATTTATTTCTAATAGTAATCTTTATTGTTACCCCCCAGCTAGCACTGGGCCTTAGGCAGGTGCCTATGTCACCTTGTGCTGGATCTGGCTCTGAAGCATAGTACTCTGCCTCACCCTAACTTTCACCTAGCACACTGACTCAATTGTAAGAAAGACACTCTCTCAAATGAAGTTTTGTTACAGAATCTCAATATCTTTTTTCCAGTTGCATGTTACCAAAAATGTTCTAATTCCACAAAATAGAATATTCTGTCACTCTCTTATGCAGTCTAGTGCTAACACTCAAACTCTAGATGGCAGAAAATGCCCAGAATTATTCTTCTAGGAAATAGCAGAAGCCACCATTGTGAGCTGCTTAAGGTCTATCAATGGTTATGTATGCAAAGTACTGCCATAATGGCTCTCAACACTTTTACTTTTAAAGTGGTTATGCTTGGCCTTTTTCCGCCCTTAAACTGCTGTCTGTATCAGACAGACAGGTTACTTCCTAAGAGCTAGTCAATACACTATTATCATACTATCAGCACTGTAATAGGACATCCTTTGGTGAAAAAACATTCTGTAAACTCAGTCAATCTACATGCAAAAAAATCTTCCCATTGATATCAAATCCCAGGACACCACTGACATATTCATATCTAAATGGAAGAATTTTTATTTAAATGCTTTCAGTATACTGGACAGCAGACAGGATTAACATAGTTGTGACATAAGCCATTCAAGAGTGTACAATTCAAGTTGATTAAAGTTAATCATGCCAACATCTGCATATTATAGATAAATGTATTTACTCATTTAATTTGTACCGCACAAGAGTAAAAATGCATAGCTGATGTACTTGTATACCATGTTTTAACTCTTTACCTATGTTTATTCATTTGTACTATTTTTGTTTTGTTTCGTTTTGTTTTACTTATTCTTTATTCTTTTCACGGTTCATCCATGAGCTAAGTTCATGGCTGAAAAGGTCCGGTAGATCAGCCCACTTAGCTGGTTAACAAATTGCAAATAAAATAGATTTCTTCATAACTCTGGATGGCTGGCAGCCCACCAAGTTGTGTGTTGCATCCTTTCAGCAGTTATGTCAGGAAGTGGACCTACCACTCAAGTTGGATAAATTGGAAGGAGCCATAAGAGACCTAACATTTTGGGCATGGAAATTGATGTGGTGGAACAAATATATCAGATACCAGTAAACATGTTGTGGTGTCTAGATAGCAGTGTCAGAAATAAAAGGTGGTGAGAAAGTCAGGAGCAATGAGTTTATTTTGACTGTTGGGTGTCCTAAATTTTGCCTGCAGAGTAGTGACTCCTGGGAGAGTATTTTCACAGGTACTGGCAAAAACTAAAAGGAGGCAAGCAGAAAAGTCACTGAAAAGGAAAGGAGAAATTTTACATATTTAGGAGGAATTTCCTGAGATTGTATAATAGAATATCATTTTGGTAGGAGGGCTAAGGGGCTGCTGTGGATGTAGAACTGTTCACTGATGCACCAGGGTTTCTGAGCATTGTTATATGACTGGGCAGTAGTTCTCAGCATTATATCTGAGGACAATAAGGGGAATTTTTAGTGACAGCCATTCTCTTGGGCTATATCAATTTGCCAAGCTACAATGGTGTGGGCTAAGGATTTATTTAACATGTCAACATCATATTTTACACAATCAGATTGTGGTGCTGGCATTTGAAAATATGTTGGCTTGACCACTTAGTGTAAGATGGATAATTATAAAATTGACTGCAAAGTCTCAAGATTAACCTTTCATCAGTAATTATTAGACCAGTTGCCCTTGCAGGTCATTTTAAGCCTAGGTAATTTCCCATCTTGTGCCTGAAATAACCCATCACATTTGGTTATAGATTGACCTTATCCATCCCCATGATCAATAATTATATATTACCCCTAATGAGAATAACTGGATCATACCATAGATAATTTGAAGGGACCCATGCGTGGGATACAGCATTTGCATCTTTCCTCTGTCCAGTAGTAGTAATACAGGCTGCAGTCCTAGGGAAAATTTTGTTTCCCATCCATAGATCCTTGAAAATAGAAAGGGATGAAATTTGTTTTATGTGGATGGGACGTCTGTTCCACAGCAGCAGTATCCTCTGTGAGATATACCTGTCCCACTAAACCATTGTGTTGATGTTGCAGAAGAGGATTAGATCTCCAGTCAGAGCATTTCTGATGCCATGTGATTTGCTGATATGCAGTAAATCCATCAGTAATGGGTTGAAGCATCCCTTGTATGCTAGATACAGGTCACCTCTTTGAAGTCTGTAGGATACCAAGTATAGTGACAGGGCTTTGAGCATGTACAGATACATGCCAAAGGAGGCCTTACATTCCATGATTGACTTAATGAGGTCTGAGTAAAGGGGGAGATTGATATCCCAAGACTGAGACATAATCCCTTTGTTTATAAACTGTTTGATATAGAAGGACTTTATTACAACAGTATACACATGTCGGTCACAAATTAATTTCCTATCAACACAAGTTCCCAAATCCCAAACAACTGGGTCAATTCTTAAGGGTGTATTGTTAATATGGTAATTCCCCTGGGGCTGATGACTTCCGAAAGGATAAAATAATGCATTTTTTAGCATTTAGTTTCAGTCCATGATTTTTGCAGCAGTAATTTGAGACAAACCTTCCTGCAGGATGGCTAAGTCATTTGGGGGCTCAGTGTCCGCTCCCAGCTTGCAGTTATCTGCAAACGTAGTCATCCAGCACCCTTTGGTATTGGCTTTTACTTCAGAAAAGTAGATGCAGAACAGATGAGGTCCCAGCACAAAACCTTGGGTGGCCATCACTGATGACTGGTCTTTTTGCAGAGGTAATTTCCCCCATTTTAATTATCTGCATCCTATTTGTGATCCAGTTGACAATCAAGTAAGTGATATAGTACCTCTAGTAGCACAATTACCTTTTTTCAAGTGAATTTCAAAGGTAATATTCTGTAGAGAGACAGTAGGCCCTTTTAAAATATAAGGACATTGTTTGCATGTTCCACAACTAATGATTCCTTTGATGTTGGGGTTAGTACGACTCCTAACATGTTCAAAGTAATATTTAAAATTTCTACCAGTTTTAAAAACAAAGTGGGCCCACTCCCCAATACTTCAAAGATCTCAGAGTTCCCCTTGAAAATAATCCAATTTTTGGAAATTATGTCTTAAATATCCTTGGAACCAAAACCAAATGGAACTACCATACTGTTTTTAACATTTTGCTGCTCTTGTTCCGTTTCACTCTGAAACTCATAGGTGCCATCCCCTATAAGTGGTTTAAACCTTAAACCCCAGCTAATAAGAACCTCTTCACCTATTTTGCTTAACAATTCCTGTGGGTACTCCCATTCAGGAAATATCTGAGAAATTTTACCAAATTCAATTACAAAATTTGTTATGTTTGAACACATTCTCGCAGCTTGAACCAACTGTCCATTATATATGTTCCTTTTAGTGAAATGGGGTGGTTGCTTCAGTAGTCCAAATAACTATTGGAAAATGTGTTCTGCCTGAAAATCATTGAGGCAAAAGTACCATTAGAGGAGTTAATGCTAACATTTGAGGAGAAAGTAGTAAATTTAAAATATGAACAAACACTGTTTAAGTAGTCCCCAAACTTCGCTGATAGTTGTGACGACCTCTTCCAAAGAATAAATATGTTGTCCAGACAAAATAAATAGATGTTCCACTGTTCTTTGAATTTGGAAGTGAAAACAAATTTCTTTTCCCAAGCATATAAGACAAAATTGGCATAAATGGTGTACAACTTGCACTCATTGCTACGCCCTTGGTCTGCTTAAAAAATTCTCCTTCAAAGGTGAAAAAATTATTAGCCAAAATAATTTCCATGACTTCTATTGTAATATTAACTAGGGTGTTGTTCATTGTAGTTAATTCTCTTATACGCCCATAAACAAGTTCTAAACCTTCCTGATGTGGTATAGATGTAAACAGGTTGACTACATCTACAGTGGTGAAACAACAACTGTCACTGTACCAGTCTTTTTTAATTTTAGCAAGGAAATCCCAAAAATCTCTTAAAAGATAATCAATGTGACTAGTAGTATTTTTTAATAATCTATCAATAAAAACACCAAGAGGGTAGGTGGAACTGTGCTGTGCTTCAATAATAACCCTGTAGGGTGGTTGATGGATATTCTTGTGAGCCTTTGTAATACCAAAGGCTGTAGGGATATGGGGATGTTTGTTACTCAAAAAATTAAAAAAACCTCCTCTGAAATTGCTACCTGTAAGACAGCATTTTCCAAAAATAGTTGAATTATTTCGTGAAACAAGAAAACCTCATTTCTAGAAACCTCCTGATACTTCAAGTAAGTGACAAACATGTTAGCATTGAAAAATAAGAATTGAATATGCTGGGCATATGGTTTTAATGAAGTAAATATAACAACTAGTCAGCTATGAACAATCTGAGTTCAAAATTTCAAATTGGGAATTAATATTCAGGATAAGATCCAAATTAATAGATTACCAAAAGTTAATGTCAGACAATGAAAAAACGGAATATCCTAATTTGTGGAAATATTTCTCTAACAAAAATGTAGATTTTGAGATTATTTTATCTAAGTTATATAAATATATCTCACAGCTGGAGTGTAAGGTTAATAATAAATACTGAGATTTTGTTCTAGCATATGATTGAAATAATGAATTTAATAAGGATTTGATTCTCAAACCTATTAGTTTAACAACTCCCTCTATATTTTGAAATGCTTTTGCATGGAAATACATTTTTAGAATTCACGAAACTATTTGTTGATGTAACAAAACCTTAACTGCAGATTGATACCACATTTTTATATGCTAAATGATTACTCATATTGGAATGAAATTAAATCCTTTTTTACAACATTATAGTCTGATAAATGTGTTATTAGTGATTCATCTTTGTCAACCAATCCACCTAGACCAGATTGTATAAGCATTTCACGATGCCTCTTTGTTTGAACTTCATTGGCCATAACCAGGAAGGTGATTACTACAAAGTGGAAACATTTTTCTTCACCTAATTTTAGTGATTTCCTTAACTGAACCACCACTGTATGTCACAAAGAAATCAATATGATTTATATAAGAACTAATGGGAAAATAATTAATTTTAAATATTGGACAAAATTTAAATTGATTTTAAAAATAACTTTAATGTCAGCTAGCACTTACTTTAAAACATAGTATTTAAATTAGTTACCAGGATTTCATTATCCTTGTATCTCTATACCTGTGCAAATACTGTAAATATTTTATTGGAAAAAAAATAATAAAATAGCTTTAAGAAAAAACTTCACAGTACTGACACATTCCCCAGGATTCAGCAAGCTCTGCATGGCATGCAGGGATAGTACAGGAGCTGCTGGAGGCAATATGGTCTCCGAGAGATCCAGGAACAAACTCCAGGGACGTGCATGAGCACTCCTGCACTATTCCTGCATGGACACAGCTCCTGTATGCTAATTACCCCATTTGCAGGTGAAAACCATGCAAATGAGGTGAATTATTGATCTAGCAAACTGGCAGCCATCCGTGCAGAACTAGTTTAACCTGCAGAAATGTATTTGGTTAGTAACCGAGTACATTTCTTCAAACTACAAAACGGAGCCATGACAGCTCCAAATAAAGGGTGTATATAATGTGTAAAGCATTCAAATGGCCATATATATGGCCATTGGCATGGAAAACAGTTGCAAAAAATAAAAAAATAACTTTTTTTTTTTTAGGGTAGTGGCACACAAACGGGATTGGCCGGAATAGTAAAAGGAAAACTCTGAAAAAAGCTTTCTCTGCAAAATCACAATTTTGCCATTATAGTCAATGGAAGACAGAAGACAACAAGGTCAGTGAATTTGCTAAGGGGGAAGGCTCAGTGTGGGACTTGTAACTAGGCATTAGCAGGCAATCCTATGCAAATGAGGGGAATGATACTGAATCACAGATTTCCCCTCATGGCTAGCCTGCACCCAACCATGTAGGTGCAGGAAGACCATGGTGCAAGCCTAAGAGCTAGCTGACATCATAGAAGGGTGTATCAGGCATACTGTAAGCTTATTGGAGCCCTGTGTCTCAGGTTTGCCCTTAGCTTAGCAGAGCTAAGGAAGGGTTGTGTGTCTGAAGCTGCCTAGCACTCTTTACATTGCCTAAATGGGTGTGCGCACTCCTCACCGGGTCTTAAACAAAAAAAAAAGTAAACCAAGAAATAGCAGCTCCATGCACATCTGAGCACTGGGTTTGTGCGGCATGCCTCGGAGCTTAAACAGGAAGGCAATGGAAAGGGAAAACATTAGTAGGAAGGTAATCAATGAAAACTAGCATAGCTGGAAGGTGAAATGTATCAGAATCAGCTAATTACACAGGCAGCAGCCCAGTAAAGCACACTACTATAAACTATACAAACACCTTTCCCTCTGATTTTTCCCACAAACTCTACACCACCGGTGTACACAAACGGGGACATTTTACCTAACAAAAGCAACAAAATGATAGGGGCTGCATTCTCTCTCATAAATCAACATGTGGAAGAGGCTGAGGGTGGTGAGGATGAGAATGCTGATGACCAGCCCACAGTGAGGAGAAGGAGAAGAGTCTACAGATCCAGGGTAACCTACCAGGCGCTACATGAGCTGGAGATAGTGGAGCACTATAGAATGGACAGGGACCTCCTACAGCAAATTGTTGAGCTGTGCTGGCCATGCAGAACCAACAGAGGGGAACCCATCCCAGTGGATACCAAGGTATGTGTAGGCCTAAGAATACTAGCCACAGGTACCTTCCAAAGGCCAACTGGGGATATCATGGGGATCTCATAGGCATCAGCATCCAGGGTACTCCACCACTTCCTGTATGTCATGCCAGCACATGCCTGTGAGCACATATATTTCCTCAACACCCATGAGGCATTGACCAGCAATATGCATCTCTTTCACCAAATAGCAGAATACCCTAAGGTAGTGGGTACTGTAGACTGCACGCACATACACATCAAAGCACCACCTGGCGAGCAAGGTAGAGTCTTTATAAACCGCAAGGGCTTCTCCTCCATCAACTGCCAGTCGTGTGTGATGCCCAGGGCATTATAATGAATGTGTGCACTGGCAGCCCTGGAAGCTATCATGACTCCCACATTTGGTATATGAGGCAGCTATACCAGAGATTTGCCAATGGGGACATCCCATATGGCCACCTAGTGGGGGACATCAGAAATGCACACACACTCGAACAAGAACTCCATAATGAGGCAAATGCACAGACCAAAATCATAATAGAGCATGTGCTTGGGATGCTCAAGTCACAGTTCCTGTGCCTGGACGGGTCCCCTTGAGTTGATCGACATGCCGAAACATCGACGCTAAGAAGACCGACTCGAGAAGCCCGACGAGACAGATGATCGACAAGGTGAAATCCCGACAGCCGAAACACCGACATGGGCAATGTGTGAGCGCGAGTCGGTAAGTGTGCAATAGTGAGGGATTTAGCATTAGGGAGCAGACAGGTAAGTGTGCGATAGTGAGGGATTTAGCGTTAGGGAGCAGACAGGTAAGTGCGAGATAGTGTGGTATTTAGGGCTAGGGTGCGGGAAAGGTGAGTGTGTGGTAGTGTCGGACTTAGGGTGCGGGTAAGGTAAGTGTGTGATAGTGACGGACTTTAGGTGTAGTGGCGGGTTAAGTGAGTTAGGGTTAGGGTGCGGGTAGGGTAAGTGTGCGATAGTGACGGAATGTAGGTTTAGTGGCGGGTTAAGTGAGTTAGGGTTAGGGTGCGGGTAGGGTAAGTGTGCGGTAGTGTCGGACCTTAGGGTTAGGGTTTGGGTTACGGTTAGTGCATGTATAGTTGTGTGTAATGTGTAGTTTACATTTTGTGTGTCGGTGTTTTGGGTGTCGGTGTTATGGTGTTCGGTTTTGTGAGTTGTCGGTTTTGTGCGTTTTCGGTGTTTTGGTGTCGGTGTTTTGAGTGTCGGGTTTGTGGAGTGTCGGTGTTGTGATAGGGATCCGCCTGGACATATCCGGTGGAGTCTTGCAGTACTCACCAGCTACATGTACCCAAATTGTCATCATGCCATGCTACACAATATGATCCTGTGGAAACAGCTGTAGCAGGAACAGCATGGGGCAGGGCCACACAGCCCCCCACCATTGCCAAGGCCTGCACAGGCACAGAGTGACTCAGAGGAGAAACAACCTGAGCCTGCCCCAGTAGGCAAAAGGAGGCATGCCCAGTATGCCCAGGCCTTGGCAAAGAGGCTACACATAGCACATACACTGACCAGGTAGGAAGCCAGGGAATTACACCTTTCTCTGACTCACACATACAGTAAAAGGGATGCCAAATATAACACTACCTGTGCTTAACCATGTATAGGGAGTGTACCATGTGCATCTGACATAGTCAGCCCTCAAGCACCATCCTCAATACTGGCACAGCCACAACGTAAGTCACTCTCCCTATCAATTGCTGAATGGAGTAGTATGTTTTGTTACTTGTATCTATGGTATGGATGTGAGCATGCAAGGGAATTGGGTGGCTGAATGGGATGCCAATAGATAGTAGACACTTATATTAGCAGCCTGAAATCTGTAACAAATACTGGTGTCCTCATAGTAGCCAGTACTAGACAAGGTGACAAAACTCACTGCAGGAAATGTGGTGGGCCAAATGTGTGTCCATAGGACACAGACATGCCAGTCAGTGAGGCTCACATACCCAACAGCAGTCTCAGCCAGCAGGACAAGCATAGACAAACACAAAGAATGGCTGTGATAAGGCCTCTGATTGATGGCTATGGAGAACAGTTCCCCTCCAGACCTACACAGACAGACTACAACAGGTCAGGCAGTGGGATGTTAGTTCTGAAGGTTAAGAAGTCTGAAACTGAAATGTAAGTCAATAAAACCTAAGAACTGTAGTACATTTATATGCCTCTAGTCTGCATGATAGGTCAGAATACAGAATGAAATGGAGTACCTGAAATACCAGTACAGTCATAGCAAATGTGTACAGTTGTCAGGTGTGCCCCCCCCCCCACAATCCTATGTAAAAATGTAGTAACATGTATGTGTAGGTATAATAACAGTAGAACACAGGTTGCCTGAGCCAGCCAAAGTAGCAGGATAGATTGTAGCACATGTGCAATATGCAGTGCTGTGTGTGTTAGGTTGGTGTGTGTTGTATATTGTGTGAGAGTGGTCAGTGTGTAGGCATGGTGGGTTTTGTCCTGGTGACCATTGGCCAGTACTGTCAATGACAGGGCAAGGTTCTCACAACTGCAGTGCCAAACACAATGCATCCCAGCAAGACACATTCCATCAGCAAGCCATAGTAATTGTTTAGATGTAATATCTGTTACCATCTGAAAGATGGACATGGCATGAATGTGGGCCCAGACATACAAACAATACACAGGTGGAAGTACTCTAGACAGACAGTGTATAAAATGTCACTGTCAAATGGACACACCTTTGGAATTGTACATACAGGTTAGCAGCGCATTAGTTGGGTTTGTAGTATGGAATACTGATGTCGTCTGGCCAAACACTGGCAGACTAGAAAGGTCACAGGTAAGAAGTATTGAGAAACTGCTGATGTCCCTGCACAAGCCACAGCTTAAGTGGAATGCCCCACGTATATCTGTGAGTCAGCTGCAAGTAGCTTCCATAGCACACATGCACCCAGATCACCCCACCATCAGCCACAGGTACCTCACGGGTTTTATCCCTGCTGTTGGGAATGAGTACAATATGACCCCCACCTAATGCAGCATGCTGAAGCGTTGTCCCATACAGGTGTGTCCCTAGCTGTAAGCAGCATCCTGCCAGCATCCACACCACTGGATCTGTAATGACAGTAGCTATTGACATTAGCAACTTGCACACCTACCCTGTCACCCCAGGGGAATATAATGGCATGTAGCCTGGGACTGTAGGAGTGATGCAATGCAATGGCCTGCTACAGATGGCCTGCATCACTAACAATTGACCTACAGTCCTCTATCAAAGGCCTGTGAATCACCCGTACTGCCAATGTATGTTATCTCATGGACTCCCAAATAACAACATAACACAGTCCAAAGAATCCAAATTCAAGGCCATGTCAACAAATCCCAGTAACTTTTCCACCATGCCCTACTGCATGAACTGTGTGCCAACCTCAAAATACTGCTGGGATGAATTGATAACTATAGAAAACTTATCAGATAACGTTTGCATAATGTTTGGAAGTGGATAGAATAACAGAGGAGGGGTAGGAGCATGGACGCCATGGAGTGTGTGAAGTCTGAAACTCAGCCGTGTACACATAATATCCATGCCTGCCAACACAGGAATGGGTGGCTACAAACCTGCTTGTAAACCACAATGTGAAGGGGTAATGACCAGAAATGTGAGCCCTGCCTCTGGGTGACCTGTGTGAATCTGTACAGCTGTGAGGCATGGTCACAGCAGGATATGGCCATACTGTCACGTTGATGGATGTACAAGCATGGGATCCTCAGCCACCACTGTACCAAATTGCTGAACCATTTACACAGACTCATCAGCAAGTGTTTGCAGCTTCCCCTCCAAAATGGCATGATTGCGCAAGAATATGTAGGCTGCAGACCACAATACTGGACACAGCTGCATTCACCCTATGTTCCCCAGGAAATTACTGCAAGCAAATATGTATATCTGACAGTAGTTGATGACATAAAACATCACAGTGTAAAACAGTACATATGTCTGAATGTCTCTGCTAACACCCAAATCATGTAGCAGAAGTAGGTCAGATACAATTACCTACAGTAACCCACTATCCTTTGCCCATTTTGACCCCATATTGCCAACCAATCTACAGATATCCCACAGAAATAGGTTGCTAGCTGTAGGTGTAGAACACAAATGCCTGCACTGGAGTACAACCTACCTGGAATGGATTCAAACATTCAATACAGAAGGTTATACTGGACATGCTCCCACACTTAGAGAAATGAAGCCCATGCCTGACAACAACATAATGAAAGGTCATACTGGGCATGCTCCCACACTTACAGAAATGAAGCCCATGTCTGGCAACAACAGTGGACTATACATCTCTGACAGTCACAGATGTTGGTGCATACACTCCACACTGGACACCAGGCATACTTTGCACATACAGTGGATAGGAATACACACATATATCCAAGGACAACACACTATAATAGCCCAAACTTACACATACATAGATGTGTGGAAGAGAGTGACAGACAGTGACAAAGAGCCTCCCATCATGAGGCCTGTCCCACCCAGCACACATCCAATTGGCTAAAATCACATGATTTGGAAATGTCAATCACTGTAGACATTTGCATCTGGTATCCCTCAGCACTATAGTGTCTGTGGTACTTGTGATAACTGTGTGACATGACTGTACAAGTCATCATTCATCTATCAGTTGTATACACTTACCTGTTAAATTTAAACCTGTGTGTGACTGAGTGTTGTGTGTCTGCATCCAGATGAATGGTTTATAGCCCATGCACACACAAGGCACTCCCCATTGCCCTACTTTGGCAAGCCTGATGATGTAATTCACATTGGAATACACCTTCAATGAAGGAATAACCCTATAACCTCTATGGTGTGTGCTGTAAGTGTGTAATGCTATAGTGTGATGTATTAGTTAGGTAGGAGTTCTAATCCCAGACATGGCAACTGTGAGACTGTGTGTGGTTGGTTGTGTGTGTGTGTAGGGATCAATGCTTTTGTGGCCATTCATAGTCACTACACTCCCCATCGCCCTACTTTGGCAAGCCTGCTGATGTCATTCACCATGAAATACACCTTTGGGGATGGCCTAGCCCAGTAAGCTCCGTGGCACATGCTAGAACTGTGTAATGCTGTAGTGTGATGTACTAGTTAGGTAGAAGTTGAAGTTCTCATCCCAGACATGGCAACTGTGAAACTTTGTGTGTATGTTTATTTGTATGTGTAGGGATCAATGCTTTTGAGGCCATTCACAGTCACTACAATTTCCATTGCACTGCTTTGGCAGGGCTGCTGATGTCATTTGCTTTGAAATACACCTTTGGGGAAAGAGTAACCCAGTAAGCTACATGGCATGTGCTATAACTGCATAATGCTGCAGTGTGATGTACTAGTTATGTAGGAGTTCTAATACCACACATGGCAATTGTGAAACTTTGTGTGTGTGTTTGTTTGCATGTGTAGGTATCAATGCTTTTGTGGCCATTCACAGTCACTACAATTTCCATTGCCCTATGTTGGCAGGCCTACTGATGTCATTTGCTTTGAAATACACCTTTTGGAAATGAATAGCCCAGTACATTCTGTGACATGTGCTATAACTGTGTAATGCAGTAGGTTGATGTACTAATTAGGTAGGAGTTCTAATCCCAGACATGGCAACTGTGAAACTCTGTGTGTGTTTGGTTGTGTGTGTGTAGGGGTCAGTGCTTTTGTGGCCATTCACAGTCACTAGGCACTCCTAAAATTAGAGAACATCGATATCTGTGCAGTAACAGAGACCTAATCCAAGGCTCCAGAGAGCACCCCTGCAATACCAGGTACAGCTCTTACCACACCTGTCGGCCACCAAACCAGGACCAAAACACTAAAGGTGGAGGAGTGTCCATATTCACCAATGATATTCACACCACCAGGCTACTTGCCCAACACAATGTATCTGAAATTCTCCTGGTGCAACTAACACTAGATAAGACTGCAATACAAATTGTATACCTTGCTACAGATCCCCCACCATGCCTCAAGATTCCCACATCTTTCTAAACATACTGGAAAATATTAAGATACAACCAAACACCCTAATACTGGGTGATTTCAACTACCCTGCCATTAACTGGGACAACTACTCATGTACCAACACCTGTGCCCAACGGTTCTTGGAAGTTATAATTCCCAATGCCCTGGATCAACTAACTCATAGTCCCAACAGGGGCTCCAATATCCTAGACCTGGTCATTACCAACATGGGAAATCGATGTTCCACACCTATGTTCACCCATTGGTGGTCAGGTGTGACCATAAGCTAATCACCCTTGACATTCACATCCCTCCCCCACACCCCAGTAAGGGAACCTCAGTAAAACATGTCTCCAAAGCCAACTTCATGCTACACAAGTCAGACATGACAAACTTCATGACACCCATGCAGATGGAAACTGAAAAGTCGACTGCGAAATCCTACACAAAGGCACTGTATGAGCACATCCACTCGTGCATGAATTGTGCCATCCCAAATAGAACCAAGATGCTCCCCTCCAAGAAAAAGGAAGCCACTGTGGTGGTCCCCTGCCATAAACAAACTTTACAACAAAAGGAAGAAACTGTTGCAGAAAAGAGTTAATTCCCAGGATGCAAAAAAGTCCCTTATCAGCCTCAGTAAAAATCTGAGATCCCTCATAAACTCTTCCAAAGCTAGTTATGAAAATAATATAGCCAAAGATTCCAAAGACAACCACAAGCCATTCTACATCTATGTAAAGAATCTAAATGGCAATGGTCAGATCTGCTCTGAGCTACAACAGAATGGCATTAAATATACTGATCCGAAGGATATTGCCAATGTCCTGGCGGATCGATTCAGTGCCAACTGCACCCCCTCACACCCCCTAAAGGGGCCATCTCAATACTAAAAGATTGCCAGATTCTGGTAATAATGGCCACACAGGCAAAAACCACAATCTCCAGAGCTAAGAAAACAGCATCCATGGGACCAGACAACATACCGGGCTGTGTACTACATGAACTACAAAATGAACTGGCACCTCACCTACATGCCATGTGTAATCATAGTAACACCTCAGGCTTCATGCCCATTGAGTGGCACACAGCTACAGTTAGCCCAGTCCACAAGTGGGGATCCACCTTGGATCCTGGGAACTACTGCCCCATCAGTCTGATGAGCCTGATCTGCAAGGCCATGGAATGTATTATCATGGAACTTATAAACAAATACATTGGCAATGTGCAAACACTGGACCCCACCCAGGTTGGGTTTGTGAAGGGCCTATCATGTCTCCTGAACCTGATTGACATCTTTGAATCAGTCTCCAGAACTGTGGAAAAGGGTAAGGTGGTTCACACAGCGTATCCGAACCTTGGCAAGGCTTTCAACACCATCCCCCAGTCTGGAATCATAGATAAACATACTAAGCTAGCCATTAATCCCTACATCACTTGATGGTTTGCCAGCTGGCTTACAGACAGAACCCACACTGTAAAAGTAGGCGACTCCAAATCCAGCTGCAAACAAGTGACACTTGGAGTACCTCAGGGTTCAGTCCTGGGACTGGTCTTGTTTGGCATCTACTGCTCTGATGTACAGGCCAACACTAAGGGACTCTAGCTAACAAAGGTTGCAGATGACTGCAAACTGGGAGCCAATATTGAATCCCCCAATGATGTGGATATTCTACAAAAGGGCCTTACAGAAACAGATGCTTGGTGCTAGAGCCATGGGTTCAAGCTCAATGCCAAGAAATGTATAGTTATCCCATTTGGGAAGAAACATGCACCAGTAAAGTACCACATAGGTGGCAATACACTAAACACCAAAAGGGTGATAAGAGACTTAGGACCCAGGTAGACAGTGGTCTCACTTTTGATAACCACATCTCCACAACAGTCAGGAAATCCACCTGTGTGGCACACCTCATCACTAATGGCTTTTCATCCAGAAAAAAGTAGGTTATTGTCCCACTTTAGTCATCTCTCAGTCGACCCAGTATAGAATACAATGCCCCATTTGGTATGTACCTCTCAAGACATCTGAAACAACTAGAAAGGCTGCAGAAATACCACGCTAAAAGAATCACAGGCCTAAAGCAGATGCCCTAAGCTGACCGTTTGGGAATCATCCAGCTATACTCTGTCACATATCGTCTACTCAGAGGTGATCTCTGCTTAACATACAAGGCCATGTCAAACCCAGAGCTGTTGGACATGCTACATGTAAAGAAATCCCAATCCCTCAGATCCACATGCTCCAGGGATCAAAACCTTGTCATCACAATGAACAAAACATGCTGGAGGGATGGGTACCTGACCCAGAGACTCTCCAGACTCTGGAATAGACTGCCCATACATGTCAAGCAGATTGCCTCTTTGGCCCTCTTCAAAAGGAACCTTGACGATTGGATGGGAGATAGGAAATTCACCCCGGGGATCACATCAGTCACCCTGCTAGACAAAGGTACAGGGAAGTAAATATTGTGGGAAGAAATAGCCAGGGAATTGCCATGGCTAGGCTTGTATAAGCCCTAGGGCCGATAGCTTAGTACCTACCTAAGAACCTATGAACTACACTTTCCATTGCCCTACTTTGGCAAATCTGCTGATGTCATTCACTTTGAAATACACCTTTGGGGAAGGAATAGCCCAGTAAGCTCCGTTGCATGTGCTATAACTGCGTAATGCTGTAGTGTGATGTAGTTGTTGGGTAGGAGTTCTCATTCCAGACATGGCAACTATGAAACTCTGTGTGTTTGTGTGTGTGTGTGTGTGTGTGTGTGTGTGTGTGTGTGTGTGTGTGTGTGTGTGTGTGTGTGTGTGTGTGCGTGTGTGCGTGTGTGTGTGTGTGTGTGTGTGTGTGTGTGTGTGTGTGTGTGTGTGTGTGTGTATGTGTATCTGTTTGTTTGTATATGCAGGAATAAATGCTTTTAAGGCCATTCACAGTCATTACAATTTCCATTGCCCTACTTTAGCAAGCCTGCTGATGTAATTTACCTTGAAATACACCTTTGGGGAAGGAGTAGCCCAGTAAGCTCCGTGGTGTGTGCTATAACTGCGTAATGTTGTAGGAACATCATGTGGGTGATGGCCCTTTTCATTCACTGTGAGCAGGAGTCTATATCAGAACATCATAGTATTAAAACTTCAAATGTTCTGATATCGAACACTATTCAGCGAA
This sequence comes from Protopterus annectens, assembly GCF_019279795.1. NCBI lineage: Eukaryota > Metazoa > Chordata > Ceratodontiformes > Protopteridae > Protopterus > Protopterus annectens. The sequence continues at coordinate 129,782,870 of NC_056742.1, read as the reverse complement.
TGCTAAGAATATCAAAGCTGCAGAACAGCAAATTCTTTCCTTGGGAAATAATTCAGTTGGCCGTTTCTGTGGCTTCGCTATTCTTAGTGCTGCGATGGAAAGTTACAGGTTGGGTTCAGGTAAGTGTGCGATTGCTTGTATGTTAGGGTTGGGGGCGGGTTAAGTGAGTTAGGTTTAGGGTGTGGGTTAGGCATGTGTGTGTGATAGTGACAGACTTTAGGGTTAGGGGCGGTTTAAGTGAGTTAGGGTGAGGGCGCAGGTTAGGTGAGTGTGCGATAGTGACAGACCTTAGGGTTAGGGTTTGTGTTAAGGTAAGTGGGTAGATAGTAGTGTATGTTTAGTTTAGTGTAGCGTTAGATGTAGGAATTTAAGTGTATGTGTGCGGTTGCTGTTTGTTTGAAGTGCTTGTGTTGTGTGTATGTGTTTCGGAGCAGCGATTTTTTTCCATGGGTAAAAATTCGCTGTTCTAAATGTTCGATATTTTCATGTGTAGATGTTTTGGAGCCGATTAAATAGCGTTCACTATTTTCATCTTTCGATAACGTGATATAAACGCGTGAGCAGGACTTTATGTCGATGTTTGGCAAACAGCATCACAGATGGTAGTGGGATATACCTCTAACAACATACACTGTGGAGACAGGCCAACAAACAGGAGGGGGATGTTCCAGACATGACTACAGAATATAAGTCTTGCTCTTCTGCATTTGAAGTAATGTTGGTTTAACAGGGTTTGTGTGGATATGGCTGGTCTACATGATTTAATAACTGTCATGACAGTGTTATGTGGTTGAAGAAACTCCCACCTGTAGGGCTATCTGCAGACTGGCCAGTGTTTGGAGTCTTACATGTGTTGTGTTACTCACAGATTACCTATCTTTACAACTGCAGAAGAATAGTCTGGGGATTGCAATCAGTATATGGTAACAGCCGTGAGAGTTACTGACTTCATATCCCTCATAGGACATATGTCACAACAAACCCCGTTACACCATTAAATGTATGAGGTAATCACAGCAACATGTCAATACTGGCCCTGTGTTTGTGCCTTCTGCCACAACTCCATCAACCTTTGTACATATGTCATGCAGTAAGGGGTGTGTATGTTCAGTTCACCATTATTTATTGACAACATACCTGATAAAAAGCCAGAGAGATATCAGACTGCTAGACATGTTATGTGTAGTAGGGGTTATATTTGAGGACAACACCTGGACATTCTGTCGTAGTGTGTACAGTAGTGAGGTCTGTGTACTTATGGTGATTGTCGACAGTGTGTGCATTGCGAATATGTACCTTGGCCTGTGTACAGACTGTGGTAGATGTCATTGTTCTTGGTCCTGTTCTATCTGATGTTGCATGCTGCTCTAGTGTATGGTGCCCTATCGGCTTACATGTTTGTAGGGCCAAACACACACACATGTCCTATACCACAGTAAGGCATCGGAATACACTGTGTATTGGCCCAGTATATGTATGGTTGGTGTGTGAGTGGCACATATGAGGATGGTGTTGATCAGACAATCCATATACTGTAATATTAAGCATGCTTACCATATGTGGCTATGTGCTTTCACACAGGTGTCTGTTCCTCTCTGCTGTGACATGCCTGTAGAGCCTGCTACATTTGCAGGTACATGTGTATTCCCCCATAAGAAATGTAGGCCAGTGTTGTGGCAGTCTGCCTGTAGTTTGCACAGTGCTTTGTGACATGCCTAGCAGCTCAGTGTACTTACCCAGTGTGATGTTATGTCCAGATATTTGTCAGATGTACTGCTGCCGGGCCACCATAACTGTCATGTATTTCTGACAAAGCAGTGGGATGCTATACAGATGTATGTCACTGGGTAGTATGTGGGCATGTGACCTCTGCAACACCGGTTATTATGTGTCAGGACAGACAGGAGTGTGTGAATGCAAAAACTGTGTGAGCATATTCCAGTATTTATGTGATATACCCATTTACATGGCTGTTAACATCCACATTATCAGGTTTGGTCCACATATCTTGCACTAAGGGGTTCTGTGTATACCTCTGGACTGACCAGGGTGTGTCAGACTGTCCACATTTATTGGTCATATCTCTGCTGTATTCTACAGGACCATTACTGTGATATCTGTGGTACTGTACTATGATGACCTTAGGATGTCTGTCAGTAACTGATGGTGTACATGTCAATAGCAAATGTGACCTCCCACACACAACATTTCTGTTAAGACAACTCCTGTTACAGTAGCAACAGTCTACATTTATACCTACAATACTTACATGACATCCCCTTGCACTAAGAGGTTGCGACTAGTAGTACTGAGGTATGACTCCACTCCATGTTCTGGACATATGTTAAACATATATGTATCTGTATAGATATATACACATATACATATCTACATACACACACACACACACACACACACACACACACATATTATATATATATATATATATATATATATATATATATATATATATATATATATATAGATGTATACAGAGGGATCTATATATGGCCATATATATAATGCAATATACAGATGTATATGAGATGTGAGGAATCAGAGTGCAAATTATAAAACCAAAAAAATATATACTGATCTCTGTATATTTGCAGGATCACACTGGATCCTACCCAGTTTGTCTTTGTTAAGGGCAGATCCTGCCTCTTAAACCTGGTTGATTTCTTTGAAACAGTCACTAAGGCCATTGACGAGGGGAAGGTCGTCCACACAGCCTACCTGGACCTCGCAAAAGCCTTTGATACAATACCCCACTCGGGCATTATAGATAAGCTCACAATCTTAAATATAAACCCCTATGTCACTAGATGGGTTGCAAACTGGCTCAAGGACAGAACCCACATGGTTAGAATTGCTGGAGCTATGTCAGACTCCAAACCAGTTACAAGTGGCATCCCATAAGGCTCAGTCCTGGGACCTCTCTTGTTCGGTATATATTTCTCGGAGGTACAGGCCAACACGGAAGGACTGTGGCTGACCAAGTTTGCAGATGACTGCAAACTGGGTGCCATAATCGACACTCCAGCTGACACAAGCATCCTCCAAAAGGGCCTCATAGAAACAGACAACTGGTGCCAGAGCCATGGCCTCAAACTAAATGCCAAAAAGTGTATAGTCATCCCCTTTGGCAAAAACAAGGTACCGACAAATTACCACATAGGTGGTAATCCATTAAGTACAGAAGAAGTAATTAGTGACCTGGGGAACCAAGTTGATAGCAATCTCTCATTTGACAACCACGTGGCCAAAGTGGTTAGAAAAACATTTTATATAGCCCACCTAATCATGAAGGGATTCACATCTAGATCAGGGGAGGTCATTTTGCCTCTTTTCTCATCCCTAATCAGGCCCATAATTGAGTACAATGCCCCTTTTGGGATGTACCTTACCAGACACCTGCAGCAACTGGAAAGACCCCAAAAGTACCTCACCAAGAGGATCAACGTGCTCAAACAGATGACATATGCTGCCCGGTTAAATAAACTCCAGCTCTACTCAGTGGCATATCGCCTGCACAGAGGCGACCTGTGCCTGACGTATAAAGCCATGTCCAACCCGGAAGTAATGGACATGCTGCACATCAGAAAATCCAAATCCCATCGAGCTACACGCTCGAGAGACATGAACCGCAGCACTGAAATAAATAGGACATGCTGGAGGGACAGATTCATAACCCAGAAGCTCCCTTCACTCTGGAATAAAATCACAGTCCAGGTTAGGCAGACATGAGAACTATGCCTGCCAGGGGTTCCATGGGCACGTCCAGGTACAAGCCACAATATGGTACTCTCCCTGATGATGACATATGTCCACTGGAACCAGATCCCTCATGGGACTGGCCAGACCTGCACGTGGCCTGCTGTAGTGTGGTGTGGACAGCACCCCCCTGCAGTGCTGGGGTGGGTACTGCCACTACAGGAGAGGCTTGATGTCCTTGCACATCCATGTCAACCTCCAGCTGTTGGTGTTGCTGGCCTACGCCCACGTGGCCTTCCCACCACTCCAACCACAGACAATCCATGGTCAAGGAGTCCCACCATCTCACCCCACCATCTATCCATGACCTCTGTAAAATAATGGAGGGCACCTGCAAGATCATGGATGTTGTCCGTAACATCTGAATGAGTAGCCCTCTGCAGCCTCAGGGCCTGTCTGGTATACCATTCCATATGTGCATGTGCCTCCATGACACCCTGAAATATGCATCTCGTGGTACCAGATGTGGCACTTCTGCCAGAGGCACAATGACCAGCAGCCCTTCAATGAGCACCCCTGTACATCTGCCTATGTGGTACCCTGCTGGACATCTGGCTATGGCTGTTGTGTCCAGACACACATGCCATAGATACCACACTGTCCTATTCCATGCCATCAACCACCAACTGTCCCTATGTCCACTGGTGATTGGGTATGTATAGGCATTGTGACTGTGTGTGGGGATGGGGTGGATAACAGCGGGATGTCAAACAATGGCGCAACTTTGGCCTCTGACAACCCCGCATGTGCCTCAACACACCTATAATCATTTTCAGTGTCTGTATGGACACCAACATCAGATTGCCTGTAGGAGGGACCTTGACCCACCTCGCCACCTGTGAGGGGAAAACAAGAAATGCACTTTAAAACCTGTACATCATTGCTTAACAGTACACACACAAATGCACACACACACACACACACACACATACACACACCCACCCACACCCTGACATTCCACCATAATACTTACCTGTCCCTGAGTTTACAGACTGTCCCTAGTTTATTCTCTTAAGTTCCCCATCCTGCATCAGTCTTGGATAATTACAGTCAATTATACCAATCATTAATGTATCATTCTTCTAATTGCCTAGAAAAGTGATCACAAAACATGACCTGTTACTCCATTATCTCTTTGACTTGATTGAAGTCATTTTTTCAAAGACTCCCTGATGTCATCCAATGTTCACCACTGGGTTTGTCCAGACATCTTGAGCATGGCCCCCATATGTACTACAGCCACTCAATAATGTAATGCACTGGAGTGTCATACGTAACTATTGATCAGTAGTTGCAAGATCTGTTGCTCTATTAACTTTTTATGTGGACTACAGTAATATTTGGAAACACTCTCTTGTGTTGTCTAGTAATTCCCCAATGCATCTGTTGTGCTGCATACGTGGGTATTCTTTCATCTTTCTGCTGATTGCAATTATAACAGTATCCCTGGTGTCTAGTTTTCCTCCCGATGCATGTTCCATGCTACAGACTTTATTATACTATCAGTTGTCCTGAGATTACATGTCAGAAAAGTATTCCTGGTGTCTCATGTGTCTGTCCATGTCCATGTACTGCACGATTTTGAGAGGTATGAACAACCCCACACTCACACATGTGCATATGTGGACACACACACACAAACACACACACATCCTACATACATCAACCTCCCTCCACTCACCAGATTGCACTTACAGACAAAATAATGCCCCCACTGCCCCACCCATCCCCTCCCACACACACACACACACACACACACACACACACACACACACACACACACACACACACACACACACACACACACTTACTTACAGGTGAGGTTGCACAAAGATATTACACACAGACTTCCTATTACCCATCTGTCAACATGCATGACATATGGCACTCAACAGCATGCAGTGCAGCTATAGTCAATCCCTGCTAGCAACATTATACATCTCTGTGATGCATGAGTTATGTTAGTAGGTGATGCCCCTTCCCCTGGAACACACTGCACTCATGTACACAGTATTGCTTTGCACCTGTTTGGCATCCTGGCATGTACTGTGCACCATAACTCACAGGTGTACACACCATTGCTGAATGTGTATTATTGTGTCAGTTATGTCTGATCTGCTGCTCACAGCCCTATGTGTTTGTCCGACACATACCTGAGATGATATGTGGACAGATGTCATTTGTGAATGCCTGATGTCTGATTTACAGATCTCATCATCAGCGGTGCATGTATGGCCAATACTATACAATTACACTGACAACCTTCAAACCTTACGGTGGCTATGGGGAGTGTACACACCCTTATTGATATGATGCCCTCTTCCTTGATATGTCATGGGACCACATTACTGCATATGTTAACATTACATGAACCGGATATGTGACATATGACCTGTGCAATCAAATACAGTGTCAAACAAATGTATTACTTGTGCAGATGCTGATTGAGATGCATACACTTTGTGGGTGCATATGTGTGCACGCTCTTATCATGACGGCTTGTTGCACCTACTGTGATGTGTACTGCAGCAGTCACTATTCCTGGCAGGGGTATACTAGCATGGGCCATCTGCATTTGCCAGTATTTGTTCAGTCTGCCCTACAAATGTCCCCCAAATCTGCATCATTGCAAGGTCAACTCATGTACACATCCCTTCGAGGTCACACAGTGCTGTCACTATTGCTGTGGAGTCAGGGTTTTGTCTGCCACAGTTCCTGACCTTCACTGTGTGCAGATACAGCCACTTGTAGTGTCCTTTGGATCTCTGCTTCAGTGCACTGTTGTGTCATGATGACACCCCCTCCCCACCCTCAGCCTTTTTACAGATGCTTGACAACTATGGCCTACACGTGTGTCATTTTGCAGTGTCCCAAACACTGAACACAATGTGTACCAGCCTAGTCCCAACTAATGAATGGCAAACATACAGGTGTACACTGGCATCGGCAAGGTACAGATGGGGATGGTGGGCCTGAGGTGGGGTGAGGTGTTGGTTCTGCAGCACATGTATCTTAATTGATACTGTCTGTAGGTTTCCAGTGTGGTCTTGGTACACCAGTACACATTGCAATGCATGCCTTTTGGTGACCTTTTCTGTTATGCATATGCTACCTGTAGAGAGGCCTGGCTAATGTTTCCTGTGGTACAACTGTCCCATCTGATTACCCTAACCCATGGGCCACACTTTTGCAGAGTCCAGGAAATTGTTGACGTGGGTACTGCACAGGTGGTACTTGCTAGACATTCCTGCAACTCCCTCAGTGTTGTGGTATGTTACTAGGCAGCCTGCATGACTGGTGTGCAACATGTGACATCATCTGTCTTAGATGGCCATCTGTTTATTTTCTACTTTACTCCTGTCCCATACATCCTCACCACATACATGACTGCACTGTTTGCCATGGTATATGCAATGGTGAGGTATGGCTACATGTCCAACTCCTGGGTGCTACCTGTTGGGTATGGGATCCATGCTATGGCATGTAAGATGTGTGCAAGGTAAGTGGGCACATTTGATGGCCAAACGTCTTGGACAGCAGACCATTTATTGGTGTGACATTGGGGACCTGTACTTACTGGAAAGTCCATACTCATGAAGAATGCATGCTGTCAGTATCTCAACAGCTGCTTCCACTATATGTTATCTGGAGTGTATGCACACATATGCTTTCAGTGTTTGTGAAGGATGTATTCCCCATATTTGCTGTACTAACATAGGATTCCATATTACACACTCATTGCTCATGTTAGGACCACATTGCAGGTTGTAAGGGCTGTGGACTGCAGTATTGTGATATGCCGTAGTGTATATCTGTAACAGTTACCATTGTAATAGTGGTATATACACTGTTGTAGCACTGTATAAGGGTGATGTTTCAGATATGTCCCTACTGTAGGCCATTTGTCCCACCATTATGTTCATCTCTGTGCACACATTTTGCAATGACAGGATGCTATTTATATTGCAGGAGTCTGACATACCCTTCAGATACACCATCATGTTGGCCACTGTGATGCAGTGTAGTTAACTGCAATAATACATGACCATGTACAGCATGCATTATGGGTAGGTGTGTTAAATGTGTGCATGGAATATACCATGGCCATAACATGATCGGTGTATTGGCAAACCTGAACAAACACCATACTCACCAGCTACAGGTTGCTGCCCTGAAGGTATACCAGAGGGACCTACATAACTGTGTGAGAGATGTGATGTCAGTAGCCACACCTGTGGCATTGGTACAGGGTGGGTGCAGCATTATAGTACATCAACAGTACAAGCCCGCAATACTACAAATTATGCACATCTGTTTATTACTACAATGCAGCAACAGACTATGTATATTTCATCTCACATATGCATGATCTAACTCTACAGATGCAGATGGATACGCAACAGTGATCTACTGATGTGCCCTGTGGCCTTACCTGCATGCTCCTCTGCCATTGTGTGGGTAGCACTCACCTCTACTATGCTCTCCAGCAGGTGTTGTGTTTGCAGGTGGGCAGGTGCCCCGAGGCTGGCACGGAGCTCCTCAACATGTGTCAGGGGGGCTGGATGGCATGGCCTCCCCCTGTTGCAAGCTGGTCCCCCCTGACTGCAGCAGCATGACAACGGGCAAGGTGGAGTAGATCAGTGCATTGATGTCGGACATGCTCATAACTGCAGTTTTGCAGGCCGACATAATTTACCCTGTGGACAAGATTGTTTCATAGGGCGGTCTGCTCCTGCAGATCATGGGCTGTATCGCCAAACAAGGTGCTGTAGTGCTGAACCAGGAATGAGATGATGACATCATTCTCCTCTACTGTGTACATTGGCAAGCATTCCCTCAACATATTGCCTGAAAGACATAAAGAAGGAAACAGGTCTGAGGACCTCATACTGCAAGGTCATATTAGTTGTTAATACACATCTCTGTCTCCCCCCCCCACCCACCATATCTGCAACAACAATCTGATTACACAACTCAACGGGTATGTCTACAGAAGACCTACCATTGAGACATATATCGTATTGTACAACAATCTGTGCTATGTGTTTGTAGTCATGTTCCATGTTGGGACACTATTATTGGTGGCCTGTTATGGACAATGTCACCTGCATGTCATTGTAAGGGCCACTATGGTTTCATATATGCATGTGTTCTGTTTGCTATGTGACTGCTGCACATCTGTTGTTTTGTGTTAATGAGGATATCTATGCATGCTGTTAGACATAATCCGGGAATGTGTGGACTATTACTACCCCCATATGTTCCATAACAGTGACAGCATGTTTGGAGAACAGTTGCCAGCAGAACCACCTCTCCCAACTCATCTGGCCATGTTACCAGGCCACATCACATGTGGGACCCACCCTGGGACCTCCTCATCTACTGGTCCTGCACAATCTTCAGCTGGAACCACCTCAGGAGATGGTGTTTACTCCCCCCCGGGAGCACACACAGACAGGACCCTGTCACCCAAAGTCAGGTCCAGGGTCTGGTGCATAGGAAGCTCCACAGAGACTTGCGGGATGTGCTACAGCACCTTGAGGCCCTCAGTACACACTCACAAGGTCTGCATGCTCGTCCTGCTCAGCACAGGCACCTTCTGGGCCATGAGCTGATGTTGTGACTGCCCATGGGTGGGGACCTTGGTCACATTGTCTCCATATGGGGGCTCATGGGCTTCCACATAACACACAACACTCCCCATCCAGGGTGGTTACCCAACACGTGTCATATACTGCCCCTGTATGCTGTCTTCTCTGTCTTCCAACCCAACCTACCTCCACAAATATACCTACTATCCTTCACTAAATTACCAATCCCACCGTCACAAACAAGGGCAATGTGTTCCCAACATGGGGTTCACATCTGACATAACTGTCCATTTTGCACCCACTTACTGCTGTATATATAGATATATATATATATATATACATAGATATATATATATATATATATATATATATATATATATATATATATATATATATATATATATATATATATATATATATATATATATATATATATATATATATATATATATATATATATATATATATATATATATATATATATATATATATATATATATATATATATATATATATATATATATATATATGTGTGTGTATTGATATGTGTGATGTTCCCTCACACATATCGTGCAGCACTGTCATTCAACAGTAGGGGACATGTATTTATATAAATATATGTGTGTATATTTGCATATATGTAGACATATATATGTGTGTGTAGATATATATTATGAGTTGTATATATATATATATATATATATATATATATATATATATATATATATATATATTTATACCCACGCACACACACACATACAGGTGTCTGTATACCTGTAGACATACATATATATAGATATAAATAGAAGTTTTAAATATGTTCTTCATTGATTCATGTATCAATTTGGCATAATTATTGCCTGTTTTTTATGACTGTTAATAGCTGGTTGTTGTAAGCTGCTTGATATATTTCTTGCGTATACATTTTTAATCCTGTTTAAACATATCTTATTTGTATACGTTTAAGGAAGTGACATCAACAGGTTTTAAATTTGGTGAGCTTGTGCTCTCTAGTTGCTGATGAAGCTTCTGTATTTATGGAAGCGAAAACGCTGTCTTATTTAATAAAATTGCGTTACAGTTTTTCGTGCTTACTCGGTCTCTTTGGAGCATCTTTTTTGGATTTAAAAGTTTGTCTGGTCTCTCATTGGTTTGGTATGTCTTCTGGTGCACCTTCCAGCCCGAGTTCGCCGAATATTTTCGGTACACGTAGTACTGATAGCGTTCATGAATCCTCAAGTATCCAAGCGCTAATGTTGGCGCTTTCACAACGATTGGACATTATGAACGCTCGTTTGGAAAATATTGAAAGAGGGAGTGTTAACAATGTTTGCGTTAACACTCAAATTCCTTTGGGCAGCAACAACCAGCCCTCTGGCACTAGTAACGTGGAGATTCCAGCAGGGCAACCGCAACGGATGACTGTGACTGCTTCAACTTCCAATTTAGGGGAAGAAGGTTTGCCTTTAACTAACTTGAATAATACCACGTTAATGTCTAACTTATTTAAAACAGGCAACACTGCCAACAACAGGAATGTGGGGACAAGTAATGTTTCTTTAACCGCAATTGACCAATTGGCTGGGAATCAAGATTCACTTATTGGTGTGCCCTCCTTGTCCGAATGGGCGAAGAACTTAGCTCCTTTATCTTTTGGGGGCTCAACGGCTTCGGGTCCACCGGTGACGGATTCATTTAGCCCAGGTAATACGTCTGATAACATAGCGGAAAAGTTAAAACTGTTGGATGCAAAATTATTGAAAATTAAGAAACTGCAACTGGAAGTTTCTTACTTCCAGCAATGTCTGACAGAGGGGGTTATTCCGAAGGGACTACGCAGCTCCTTTTCACCCACAAGTTTATTTTTTGATGCTACTTTTGTAGCTGAACTTGAGGCTCTCTTTAACAAACAAGGGACTGAACTACTTGACTTAATGATTAAGAATTACTCTAAGCACATTACAGTTTTACTGGAGGAAACTTCAAAACTAGATGACAATATCAAGTCTGATATTAACTTTTTGAGATATAAATATGATTACAATCGGATCTTTTCCAGCATTGACTCTTTGCTTTCCAAGTTGAAAGCTAATAAGTCAAAAAAGTTAATAAGGGACAGACACGCATACCAAACAAACTCTGTTTACCCGAATTTGGCCAAACGGGCTAACAGGAATGGTAATCAAATGGAGAGGGGCCCGATTGCATCTGAAAACATTGATAGGGAGGTTGCTGGACAACCTCTTAGCGACAACGCTTTGGCAGCTGATGGAGGGGAAGAGGATTTTGGCCAGGGCCCTAGGAGAAGTAACAGGATTAAATCCTTAAATAAGAAAAACAACCATAACAACTACCAGAAGCCTTTTTTAGGGAAGAAGGGCAACCGGTATCAAAGGAACAAGAATTGGAACTAATAAAAGGATCTATTGATCCACCAGGGGATGAGCCTTTGGTTAAGCACTTTCCTATTGTGTTGTCTAATTCAAAAGGAGATTTTCATATTTACAATTTCTCCAATGTCGTTGTTGATGAAGAACTAATTGAACTTTTGGCCAAAGGTCTGAACTTTGTTCCTGACCAAAAATTCAAGCTGGACAAAACTTTAATAGACCTAAAATTTTTTGTGCGTAAACTCAATTTGAATGTTTTTTTCAACAATGACTTGCCTGATGATAGAGTTAATTTGAAACTAACCAGCTCTTTTAACCCCCCTTTACATCCTAGCCTCCACATTTTTGAAAGTGCTTGTGAACTTGATCTTAGAGACTTACATGCCTTAAACCATGAACCTGATTTAATAAAGAATATTTCTCATGATCAGGTTATGGCCTTGAATAAAATTTGTGGTATGGCAGTTAGAATTATTAAATCAGACAAGGGAGGTGGCCTGGTCATTTTTGACAAGGCGGAATACATTAGGAGAATGTTATTGGTGTTAGATTCACCTGCGTATGAAATCTCCTCTTTAAATGAATTGACAAGTACTTATAATAAAATCAAGGGTTATTTTAGGGACTTATATCTCGAAGGTAAAATCAATATTGATACTTACAACTTTATTGATATTTCTTATCCTAGAGTGCCAGTCATGTTTGGGATCCCCGAGATACATAAGAGTTTAACAGAGCCACCTATGCGTGCGCTGGTTGATGGTAGATGTTCCATCACCCATCCCTGCGCCCGCCTCATTGATAGTATTATTGGGAAATACCTGAAATGTATACCACAGATCTGCAAGGACTCATGGTCTTTTTTGAGTCTGATCAATGAAGTCCAATTTGATGGGGATCTCAACTTTTTGACCATTGATGTGGTCGATTTGTATACCTCTATTCCCCATGAGGAGGCTGTCGAATGGATTGAGCTAATGTTGAGGGAATGTGGTGCATCAAACAATGACATCTCAGTTATCACTGTGTTACTTGATATTGTTCTTTCTTCCAATTTTTTTCATTTTTGAGAAGCACTACTATCTTCAAAAGAAAGGGATTGCAATGGGCTCCCCGTGTGGTAGTAGTGTGGCTAATTTATTTGTAGCCTACTGGGAGAAGAACTTTTTGTTTAATCATCCAACCTTTCAGGGGTGTTCTAAAATTTATACCCGGTTTTTAGATGATGTGTTTATGTTTATAAAAGGAGGTGAGGATGTGGCGGTGAATCTTATTTCACATATGAACGCCTCAACAGATTTTTTAAAATTCACACATCATTTTTCAACTTTTGAGATTGATTACCTTGATGTCCAATTAGTTAAGGACACTAGCAACAACAGATTCTGCTCATCCATTTTTAGGAAGGCAACTTATTGCAACTCTTTTTTGCATTACTCAAGTTGCCATCCGTGGAAGCAGAAGCGGTCTATCGTCAAGGGCCAACTGGTCAGGGCTGCCCGTATGTGCAGCACAGACTTTGCCTTTGACAAGGAGTGTTCTTTGCTAATGGACATGTTTTTGAACCGAGGCTACCCTGAGGGGTTGATTGAAGATTTAATAGCAGAAGTGTCATTTAAATGTTTGAATGGCACTTATTTACCACTGCTTGTTACTAACTTGCACTCCTCCCCGGGTGAAGGAATTATAGACACATCAGGTGCCCTGTGGTCACCGGCTTCGGTAACTGATGTTAACATCAAGGGTTCTAATTTTTTAATTAGTTTTATAACTTCTTTTAATAAAAATTCTGGGCACCTGTGTTCAATTGTACGTAAGAACTGGTACTTTATTACCAATTCTGGCCTACATGAAAGATTGGGGGTAACCCCTTTATTTACATTTAGAAGAGGGAGCAATCTTAAAGATCTGTTACAGAGAAATAATGCTGTTGATCCAATGGTTAGACAAAAAGGTACTACCATCTGTGGGTGTTGTAAATGGTGCAGATACCTCCGGGTAGGAAATTCATTTTCTATTGGTAATAGGAAGTATTTTATTAATCATAAGACTAATTGCAACACTAGATCTATTGTCTATATAGCATTTTGTGAATGCTGTCCTGCATTTTATGTTGGTAAAACGGATCGGCGATTCCGCGACCGTATTTACCAACATATGTATGCTATTAAGAATAAAAAAAGTGACAATGCTCTTTCTAAACACATTTTGAGCAATAGTGGACACAGTTTCCAATTTATGGCCATTGACAATATTAAGGTTGACATTAGGGGTGGGCCCCAATCTTTAATTCTAGAAACCCGTGAGTTAGAATGGCAACTCCAGTTAGATGCCTTCTCTTACCCAGGGCTCAACGACAATTGTAATATTGCATCTATTTTAAAGTATAGGAGTTACCTTAGGTAACTTGATGTCATTCTTTTAATGTTTTTATTAGGTTTTACCAAGGGACATTTTCTCATTTGTTTTTTTCTACTTGCAAAATATGACATATGTTTAGGTTGTTATGGTTAGGCATGCTATGTAGTTTCTACTGTAAATGTTTATAGAAGTTTTAAATATGTTCTTCATTGATTCATGTATCAATTTGGCATAATTATTGCCTGTTTTTTATGACTGTTAATAGCTGGTTGTTGTAAGCTGCTTGATATATTTCTTACGTATACATTTTTAATCCTGTTTAAACATATCTTATTTGTATACGTTTAAGGAAGTGACATCAACAGGTGTCAGTGTTTTAGGTTTTAAATTTGGTGAGCTTGCGCTCTCTAGTTGCTAATGAAGTTTCTGTATTTACGGAAGCGAAAACGCTGTCTTATTTAATAAAATTGCATTACAATTTTTCGAGCTTACTCGGTCTCTTTGGAGCATCTTTTTTGGATTTAAAAGTTTGTCTGGTCTATCTTATATATATATATATATATATATATATATATATATATATATATATATATATATATATATATATATATATATATTTATTCACACACACACACACACACACACACACACACACACATGTATGTACCTATATATATATATATATATATATATATATATATATATATGTATATATAGGGTTCCTATTAGAAGATCGAAGATGCATTCTTTCGAATGCATCTTAGTGGAACTTAAAAGACTGAAATGGCAAAATATCGAAGCGGCTTTCAAGTGAATTATTTTCCTGGGAAAAAAATTGCTTGGCCGCTTCATTACTTTGCCATTTTCGGCACTGTAGTGTGGTCTCGGAGTTGGTATATTTAAGTAGGGGGAGTGTGGGGGACACAGCCCCCCACTTAATGTAATGTTTAAAGTGTTTTGTTTTTAATTTTTTTTTTTTGGAACAGCGATTTTTTTTCCCTAGGAAAAAAAATCACTGTTCTGACAGTTCAACATTGTAAGCTTTCGCTTACATACAGTCGATTAATCACTGTTCACTTTTTTAAGCATTCAGGGATCTAATATAGACCCATATACATATATATTATATATATATATAGTGCATTCAGACATCAGGTCCACACTCTCTAACTCTCCTTCCTGAACAGCTGTACTGTTCTGCTACAACACAGACAGGTGCCACATCTGGACACAGCATAGCATTAGGGTGGTATATATAGGGACAGATTGCAGGTAAGCCTATTACAAACCTATGGCATTTGTGCATGCTACATTACATATTAACATGACTGTCCTGCAAGTGTTGGGTTCTGAAACTCACGTGTCATCATAACAGCATTACTTCCACCACTAGCTATTGGTCACACTAATATACATGTCTTGCAGTACACAACACACACTATGATGGCTTACATTTTGTCAGTCAGTGCTGATCTGCATAGTTGACAGGCATGACCCACTGTCCACATGGACAGACATTATTGTCCATAGCAGTTGTTGAGCTGGACATCATTACAGCAGCAACACTTGATGGTACATATAAATCATTCCACATCATCTATCGCATTATTATGGACCAAGTATTACATTCAATTACATGCATATATGCTTCACATACCTGTTGTGGGAACGTTGGCTCTTCTGTATACAGTTTGCTGTGTGGATGGATGGATGTGAGTTTGTTTTTTTTTTGTTTTTTTCTCTCTCTCTCTATCTCGGTCTCTCTCCACTAAATGGATTGAGCTGCTTTGAATAGATTTCAGCATGGATTTTGTAGGTGACGCACATGATCAGGTGATGACCTCTGCACCAATCAGTGTCCATCACTTGCTACCTGCATGCATGCAGCCTGCTGTGTAGTACTTCCAATTACCACTGTCATGGCAACCCACTACTATAAACTCCTACATTATGTGGGCATGGTCTTGTTACCTTTCCTGTATGGAGGACATCCTTCCTGTGTGTGGCCAGCAGTGCTTCAGACAGTAGGTAGCAATACCTCTTACAAGAGGACTTGCAAACTTAGGCTAGCTACATATCTGTATAAGGTTCCAGACCTACAGACAGTGTGAGTAGTGCTGTTATATGCATTGTACACCACTAGTGTTACAGGGTTTGTGTGTACATACTAGTTTAGCATGGAATGCAGTCTGTCTGCATAGCTCTCAACTGTGGGTGTATCCACATGATGGCCAGAGGATTGCCTGTTATGTTTTGTCTGTCCGCCACACAGGTCTTGTCTCAGATATATCACTGGCATTCTGTCTGTTGAGTGCTATCAATACCTGGCTACATCCATTGGTGTTTCTGACTTCATATTCCTGACTAAGGGTATGTTGAAAACAGTCCTGTAACACCAGCAACTTTCTTAGTGTGTAACAACAATACTGCAAATATGGCCATGCGTTCCAGCCTCTGTCCTCTACCTATATACTAGGCGTTGTCTGTATGACATGCAGTAAGAGTTTGTTTTGTAGTGGCCTGTGATTATGTCCTGCTGACATTCCTGCCATCATTCCAGTGATGTTGTGATCCCCACACATACTGTGGGGTAGTGTCCATATATATGTGGGCTACAGCTGGGCAACACATGTGTGCCCTTGTGCAGTCCAGAGGTCAGTGCATGTAACACTGTTATATGCCTCTGTAAGTCAGTCTGTGGGGGAGGGGGATGCACCATATATAGCCTAGGCTATTACAACATGTGAGGGATATCAGTAGTAAGACACCTTAAGGTACATGGATGTACATTTTCATACATTTCACCTTGGGAACATTAGTGGCCTAGTGCTTACTGTCATACAGACTGTTGTGTTTGTCAGTGTGATAATGATGTTTTAAGTTAAGCATTGTTATGTAACAAATACATCCTCAATGAGACCACTTCATTCTTTTCACCCTAGGGGTTGAGTTCTTCTTATTCTTTCGGCTGCTCCCGTTAGGGGTCGCCACAGCAGTCAAATGTTTCCATTTCTTCCTGTCCTCTGCATCTTGCTCTGTCACACCAACCACCTGCATGTCCTCTCTCACCACATCCATAAACCTTACCTTAGGCCTTCCTCTTTTCCTATTACCTGGCAGATTCATATTTAGCATCTTTTTCCCAATATACTCTGCATCCCTCCTCAGCACATGTCCGAACCAATGTAATCTTGCCTCTCTGGCTTTGTCTCCAAACCTTCCAACTTGGGCTGACCCTCTAATATACTTATTCCTAATCCTGTCCATCCTCGTCACACTCAGTGCAAATCCTAACATCTTCAACTCTGCCACGTCAAGTTCAGACTCCTGCCTTTTTGTCATTGCCACTGTCTCCAACCCATATAACATAGCTGGTCTCACTACCCTCTTGTAGACCTTCCCTTTCACTCTTACTGTTACTCGTATGT
>NC_056742.1:129385326-129402826 GCF_019279795.1 Protopterus annectens | reverse complement strand
TGTATACTTTGTTCATGCAATAAGCACCCCTAATTGTGAAACTAGCACTACATGAAAACAAAGACGTCAGCTGAAGTTACGTCATGATTTGAAACTCTTACCCTAAGAACGGAAGCTGTTCCTTGTGAGGTGACTGAAATGCGTGTTTGTATGGGTCATTGATATGTTTGTTTATGTGTGTATGCATGGAGGGGTATTTGTATGTGTTTTTGTGAATGGTATGCATATCCACTCTGGAAAAGCTCTTCCATTTCAAATATTTTATTTCATAAATACAAATATAATAAAAATTTGCCTCCAAATAATAATTTGTTCTGTTACTACTTTTTAAGAGAATATTTTATGTTGGTGTAGCCTGGCCTTCAACCTTGTGCTCGTCTGATTTTCTGTACCAGTTTGTACCGCTCAGACAGTGACTTTTTTTTCTGGTTTGTATTTGTATGCATTTTTGCATAAATACACACAGCTCTTACTAGACACATTTGTACACACACACACGCACACACGCACACACGCACACACACACACACACACACACACACACACACACACACACACACACACACACACATACATCTTCACAAACTCGTCTTCACACATTAAGTGAATAAAAGTGTTTTACTGCCATTTCACACGTAAGACTTAATAGCCATGACTTGAACTCTGTTCTTGTTTTCTTCCCTTCCTTTATAATATTTTAATTCCCTTTTCTTTGCTTTGGTATCTTCATTGCTGACACTGCACCACTGTGTTCTCATTAAATTCTGGAGCTTGCTTTGTCATTTTTTGCTTTTACACGATGCACACTGATAACTAGTCAGGGTTTCCTTTTAACACACTGGCATACATTAGTTTTGCAGATATTTAGCACTGCAATAATTCAGTCACTAATAATATGGCTGTTATGTCTATGACTGTTAAGTGTCAACTTCCAAAAATCTTTGTAAACATAAATTAGGGTGTGCTCCTCCATAATATAAGTTTCTTTTGTTCATAATGCAAAAAGTATTACTTAGAATTTGCAGGTTCATTGCTCTAGTAGACTTCAAACAATGCTTCTACTAAATGTTTTCAAATGAATGATGCCTAAAACTAGTCCTGACATTCTCTTGGCTAGTATCATTTTCAGACAACTTTATACTAATTCTTGACTCCTTATGGCATAGAAACCTAAAAATATAACCTTACACCCTCTTCTCAGAAAATTCTGGTTCATGCACTCTAAGTAGAATTGCTTTCATGCTTTCTACCACTGAATAAGCTTTTTTTTTCAGAAATTGTTCTGCATTGTAAATTAACATACCATCACATTTTTAGAAACATCACAGTTGCATCCTTCTTTAAATCCCAGTTACGTGATCACTTAACTAATTTCTCTCTATATAGATGTCTTGAAAATGTCAACCTAAACTCTGAAAGTTCCCACTTCATGCTAAGTTTTTTGAATTCAGAGACCCCTGTCCTGTTGAGGATTTCACCTGGTAGGGGCCTCAGTATGGAAAGTGGTCTCATGGGCAAAGTTGTATGTTAACGCTAATTAATCATGTGCTCTCCACTGGAAATGTCCATAGCTTCTAAATTTCTCACCTTGGCCAAGTAAAATTTGACTCTAGGAGGAAATAGTGACCTTCATAAAAACACAGTGGCCAGTCATTTGCTCCTGTGGGAGTATTCAGAATGACACTACATGAATATGTTTATATGTGTGGGGGGGGTTGGTTGTTTGTGGGTATAACTGTGTGTCAGCCTGGGTATTTGCGCTGGGGGATTAGATAGATAATCTTGGGACTGTGTGTGTCTTTGTGTGTGTGTGTGTGTGTGTGTGTGTGTGTGTGTGTGTGTGTGTGTGTGTGTGTGTGTGTGTGTGTGTGTGTGTGTGTGTGTGTGTGTCTCTCTGTCTATGTCTGTGTATCTGAGTATGGTAATGAGGCAATACTGAGGTATTTCCCATTGTGGCTGTACTTGTAACTGAATCATAGAATACCATTTTCTCAATGCTGTGTTAACTGACCAACCTGCATTGAACAATTAGCATCAGAGGTAAGGATTTTAGTGAATCCTAGCCATATTCCTTCTGACCAACTTTCACCCTCCTAATCTAATATCTGAATTTCTGCCTTCAACAGTCTAATGTTTCTTGAATATATTATTTATACTGTATATGCAAATAACAACTGATGATTAAAATACCCAAATCTAAACCGGAAGTCTGTCAGGCACTAAAAACAGCTGATCTCCCCAATGCAGTAACACAGTAACAGCCCATACAACTCAAATTTCCAGGTCACATTAGCTGAAAAAGAAGGAAAATTTGTATTCCCTTGTTGATCTGTTCTTATCATCTCAACGTTCTTATATATTAATTTGGGGGGGGGGTGACACAAAAGGTCACATGGCAGGTGCAAAAGGTGCTTTAGGTTATATAGCTTTTCATAACGGAATAACTATTTCATTACTTACTATGGCTCTTAGCTCAACTACTGTACCTTTTACTGACTGCAAACTTTGGTATTATGGAGCCAGCAAGTGGCCATTTGACAGAAAGAAGTTTAATGGGTTCAAGTAAGTCTAAATGGACAAGCATTTTCAATAAATATACAAGAGCCAGGTAACTTCAAGAAATTATATAAGTAACGAGTTTTCAGATGTAAAATTAAATTTGAAAATTGGATGACTTAATAGAGCTAGGCTGCATTCGTTTTTGCTAGACAAAGTCCCATGGCATAGAGGCATGTAGTCCTACCTACAGCCCAAGTTCAGTTAATGGCATGAGCATCTGAAGGAGAGAGTGGAAGAGGATGAAAATGAGTGGCTGACACCACTGCACTGTTCCAGGAGAGACAGAAGCACTGATGACACCTAGAGGTGGCTGCCTGGCTGTATTGTTTACCTGTAAGCACCATATTGTCTGTCTCTGCATCTGGCGGGGGCCTCCCTGTTGAGTTGAGAAATGTGTGGTGTGGTTTGGTTGTACACATGCCTCCTGATCCTAACCAGATAACTATAGTGTGTCTATGGACATCTTAGAGGAGACTAAGGTAGTCCTCTCAGCAGGACTTGCAGAGGATTTGCACAGTACCACCTGACTTATCACTGAGGGGAGTGGCTGGGATGACAGAACTTCCTAGGCAGGAATGAAAGGACCATAGGGTTCTTGTCTAGCCTAAGAAAGTCCAGCTCCTGTCCCCCATGGATCTGAATGGGAAGAGACAGTGAAGCCATTGGACGTGCTTCTGCAAAAGTGGAAAAGGGCAAAAAGTCTTTCCTAGACATTGACTTCATCTATTTAGCAGTTTTTGATCCCTACTAATGTAATATTAGTCATAGACTGATAGTGCATCTATTACTTAATTTAACTTGTTCACAGAGTGTGCATTTACTTGAACTGTGGCATACAGGTCTACAACAGTAGACTATAATACCATGTGTCAGGTAAATAGTAACTGACTGCATAGTACCAGATCATTTGGAGAATGGCCACATATTACAATATACAGGATCTCTTAATACTGGTGATATTCTTTACCCTTTTTAAGTGCAGATCTTAGAAGAGTGAGTGACTGAATGTTTTCCAGCATGCATTATGCCTATTCAATGGCATAGTACATTATATTATACAAGTATCTTTTCTCATACTGATATGTTATAAAAACATATTCTCACACTTTTCTTGTATTAAAGCTTTCCTCTTTGATCTCACCTTCTTAATTTTTGAAATGATGTCTTGTAGATATGCACAATATATTTGTATGGTGGTATAACTTGAACCTATTCACGCCTTAACTTTATGATAAAGCTGTATAAAAGTTATGCTTTTGATGTGTTCTGTGTAAATCTGAGAATTTGTCAGATCACATGGCTATGGCTTTTAGTACTCCATCCTCAGATATGTTTTCAGTTCCATACCAAGGTTGCATTTGAAGGGGATGACTATTCTGTTCTAGAAATGCAGAGAGCAGATAGGCTGTCAACTAAGTGACATCAGTGTTTCTTTAAGTTCTACGGACAATAGCCATTCTGCCTGCTGCTGTTCTAGGGCCTGTCAGAGAAATGCAAAATGCCACAGTTTATCGAACAACCAGAGCCTGTAGGGCATAAAACACGACTCAGAAATACAAAAAGCCCTTTAACAAATTCAAACGGTGGCAAACCACTTAAACCAGAGAGAAATAATAAAATACACAAATTACTGAGAACTTTCATTCTTTTTAATTAAAGAACTTCAGCGCTCAATACTTTGTGTGTTTTATTATTTTTCTCTTGTTTAAAGATGTCACAGTTTGCTGGTTCTTAAATTTAAAATATAGATTTCTAGAATATTATACAATTATATTTTGAATTTATATTTCTTTATATGACCTCCATTTTACTCAAGCTTTTATAACAAAGTAAAAGTAAACTTTATTGTCGATCAGATACACACAGCAGTGCAAGCTGAACAAAATTACATTGCTTTGGTCTCCATGCAAGACATAATAGATTGAATGACAGTAAGACTAATGCACATACAGTAATAATTAAAATATTAACAACACAATAAATTATCACAATTGGACAGGAAGACATTAGACAGTATCATACTAGTAGGTATTGCAAGACTATGACTTCACATTGTGATTGCTTAGAAAATTGCACTTCGTCAGCTACAGTATAATACATTCTGATGTTCATATTGCACATGTATTGAGTGGTGACTCACTCGTGGCTATTGCACATTCAGGAAGTAATAGCATAAGAAATCAGGCTAACTGTACCAATTATTGAAGCAATTTACCAGAGTGATTACTATAGCTGATACTTTATAGCAAGTGGCATATTTATCTAATTATTCGCTGTCATGCCTGGCATTCAAGTGCATCAGCCTTATGGATAGAGGAAAGAAGTTCCTGTTCAGTCTAGATGTTTTGCAGTGTAAGATGCGATACCGCCTGCCCGAGGAAAGGCGATGAGCAGGGTGAGTGGGATCGTTGATTATTTTCCTAGCCCTTTCCACACCCACACACTGAGTCTCATGCAGCAAAGCACATAAAAATACAGTCTAGTCCAATTTAAACTTATGAAATAGCATGAACATAAACTTACTTTAACTGCTGCACCATCATATAAATTCTGGACATAAATGTAACCTGACAATGAAATGTAATCATCATTTATCAAAGTCCCCACTCTAATTGGCAAATGCAGTTTCTATCCCACATAAAGGTAAACTTGAATTGCTGCAAAAATAAATGTATTTCTCAAAAGGTTAAGCACTTTCATTCCATATAACTGGGACTTCAACATAACTAAGAAACTCATCTTGTGTTCGTATTCTATTATACACTTAATTAAAAAGAACCAATCACTATCAATTCATTTACATAATAAATTAACACAGGAAACATTTTAAAAGAATGTTACAAATCCATACCAAATAAAACATAAATATGTCTGTTCAAAAAATATAAACATTAAAACATTCAATAAAAACATGAAGAACTTCCTTATACCATAAAAATAGTAGTAAATAATAATAAAAATATAAGAAATAATATTAGAGGAACCTAAATAGAAAAGTTATAGCTTTGCTGCCCTCAGCTTCAACAAGCTGGTTAGAGAGACAGCATTGTTTAGACCTGGCTTCTCACTTGTGTTCAGTCGCACCTACTATAATATTTCCCTGTATTCTAAAGTGAAAGCACTTAACCTTTTGAGAAATACATTTATTTTACAACAACTTGAGTTCCTCAATTGGTTTTAAGCCAAGTGTTATGTAGTTACTAGTTTTTTTTTACTTAGTCAGTACATTTTTGTGGATAAATGTAAACTTGTTAAACCAGTAAGTCTTTACAACCATTTACTAACTAATAATCTTAAGCACTAATCTGCCTAATTACATCTTTTTAGTCGTGTCTATTTTCCACATTGCTGTAATACCTGAATTCTTACTAGTGTCTATTACCTTTCTTCCCTATAACACAGTAGGCTTAATAAAATAAACATCTGTCATATAAACCATCACTAAAGAAGGAGGGTATAGTGAATTTATTCAAAACATCTACTATAATACCCCGGATACCCGGAGTGTTATAGCAGGTGACATAATGGTTTAGGAACTGGCATAATGGTTAAGGTATTTACCTCATAGACAGGAGGTACAGGGTTTGATTCTCACCAAGAGAAATTGACTAGGTGGCTTAAATCATTCTGAAGTAGTAAATTAGAAACCCTAATAGAACTTAGAATTTATAACATTTATCTAACACACACTCACACAGAAAATGATAAAGAATAGTCACTACATAGTACTGAAAATAGCTTTATATGACCATTCATCCACTATTTCAAAATCCTTTGGAGATGGCCATTAAAAACCCTTCTCTCATTCACCTTAGTGCTTTAAGCCACCATTTGTTCCTTTGATGGAAACTTACTAGAATACCTTGTCATTCCTCATTAGCAAAATGCTTCATTGGGAAGGAAGACATTCAAAACAGCTGGCTACAGCAACTTAATCTTTAACACTTTCCATCTGTATGTACTCATAGCATTAGTGAATGTTTACAAATCACTTGTGGTGATCGTTGTTGCAAAGTACTCTCCTCTTTCCTGTGAAGTAAAGTTGCCAGGTTACCATAACTGAGTCAGAAATGGATCTCTGGCATTGCAAGACTGAAACTGCATTAATATCACCTGGCAAAAGGATCTGACGTTGAGAATAGTATCCTGTTAGGTCTTTCTACATTAATGCAGTTTTAGCTTGGAAATGAGACCACTGCACCAACCTAACTTTGATGTCAGCTCCTCAGTCCAGTCCTTCTGGAACTCACCACAAGAATTTTAATTCTTCCTTGCCTTGCCTGTTAATTCTACTAGATTGAAGATGAACACCACTAACTTCACCTGAGAATTTTCTAATTTGCTCCTTCATTGGCCTAATCTTCTGTTATGATGACAAAATGATGTCTGCTTAATTGTAGATTAGTAAATCCATATTTGAATCAGTTATGCACATTTTAGCCACACACCACCTTCCACCTCATATCAATGGTTTTCTAATTTGAGTCATGGCTAGTGCACATTCAGTATAGAGCCTGCAGCCCTCCCTGTGTCTGTATGGATATTCTCTGGGTACTACAGTTTTCTCACACCTCCTAAAAACAATAACTGTGTGCAGAGTGTGTGTTACTGAGTCTCTGCATTACACCTCAAGGAAAGTAATTATGTGAAAGGGTATACACCAGATGTCAATAGGAAAGACAGAAGACAAACATGCAAATTTAATATTGTACTTAAACTAAATGATGAGCTCTGTCATGCGATTTAACTGGTGTACACTACATTTGGTATGGTAATTTAGTATTGCAAGGTAATATCATTCTTGAAAGGATATTATAGGTTCATAAGTTCATAGGTTCTTATTATTAAGCTCACAGCCAAGGAGACCATCAAAAAGGTCAGACACATCACCCAATACTGACAGAAGACTAACAATGTCCACCATTTAGTAGATATTCTCCACACATCCCAGGTGAAAATTTTTGATTACCCATCCAGTCGTGCAGATGAATTTTTAAATGTTGCTAAGAAAGTACTCTGCTTGATATGTAAAAGCAGCCTATTCCAGAAATGGAGAATACTTTGGATTAGATACCTGTCATGCCTCTGGTGCTGATTATATTGTAACCTAGATTTAGGTCTCTAGTGGGATGTTTGCTTTACCACTAGTTCTGTTTAGCTGAAGGCATTCAAAAAGTGCTGAGTCATCCATAGTATGGAAGGATAAGCAGAGAGCACCCTTCAGGATTCTGTGGGCCACTGAGTAGAGTGGCAAGGCTTTTAGTCTATGAGGGTAGCTAAAGGTACTAAGCTCTAAACTGTTTTGGATGAGAAAACATTGCAGTACTATCTCCAGTTGGTTTAGGTGTTTATTGAGGTACATTCCAAAGAAGACATTTTTTTCCAATGACGTTCCTCATAAGGAAGGAATAAATTGAATCTGGAACTTGTGTGAGTCTTAAAAAGGTATTGCAAAGGATAAGTTGTCCTGCATAGTAGGATTTTCTAACCGCCACAGAAGCATGGCAGTCAAAGGGAGAGTCTGTTATCAGCAAAAGTGCTCAAGTATCAGATGACTATGTTATATTTAAGGGGAAAGTTATCTGTCTGGTAAGAAGGAATGCTAGAATTACCAAAGAAAACTATGCTGCATTTCTTGGCTTAGAGGGCAAACCCTTGATTAACAAACTAAGCATTTGTGTACTTTATATAATCTGGTCTGTTTTTGATCTGTATAAAGTTTTTTTTTTGTGTATGCGTGTGTGTGTGTGTGTGTGTGTGTGTGTGTGTGTGTGTGTGTGTGTGTGTGTGTGTGTGTGTGTGTGTGTGTGTTATTATTGTTGCAGCATTTTTCCTTGCCTAAACAAATTGTACAGGAGTTCCTGGAACCTTATAATTTGCTTGTTCTATGGTAAACTTATTTTTGATTGACTTTGAAAGTTCAAAAATAAAGAAAGCAAAGACAAAAAGCAAGATAGTGAAGAGTCTCTAAATATACTAGTAACATGGACTGCAGTAGTGAACGTACTAGAAAATCTAATCATGTTTTTTTTTTACAAAACTAAGCATTTTAACTTGTCACATCCTACCCAGACCCAGACAACTTAGTTTGATATTAGAGGCACAGTAATCCTCTAGTGGCATTTTTCTTAGTAGTGACACAATCGAGTAGCCTGTCACCTGTTTAAATCACTAAGAAAAGTAAATATAATTAAAATATGCCATCTTGAAAGAGTTCTAACATGACATTAGAAAAAAATCCTTTTCTTCAAATCAGCTGCAGTTTTCCATTCAGATCCATTGTGTTATTAAATGCACTTAGTCCTTAAAAGAAGTTCCAGAAGTGACTAAGGGTATGACTCTTGTTTAGGGTGTGAGTTGTTCCCATGTTCAAATCTTGGACAATCCCACCATTAGACTGACAGAGTACTAAGGCTGTGAGCTGTTAATGAGTTTCTTCTGTAGTCCAGAGTTCGAGTTTTCAGCTTTAATTTATTTACTTGCTTTGATTATTGTGAAAATCCAGCTGAGGAAGCCCATCTTCAGAGGAGGCAGTAGGAGAAATGCTCCATATTACATAGATTTATACAGGCAGTTAGCATGAGCATGTAGTAAAGTAATACTAAGTAACACTGAGTTAAATACAAGTTAAAAGGTAATCACCATGTTACATGCACTATATGCTATTCACACAAGTACACTCTTCAGCATTATTTTACAGCATATGGATAGATAGATAGATAGATAGATAGATAGATAGATAGATAGATAGATAGATAGATAGATGCACTGAAAGTTTAGTTCACAGACAGCAAGAGAGTCAGATTCATATTTTATCTAAATAGTTATTCACTTGAGATGTAATTAGGTGACAAGGTGTGAGGATTTCATGATACTTACTCTATAAAGAAGAGGCTTAGTAATTGTGCTGGTACAAGGGCAGGACTGTTTTTTTTTTTATTTACTCAAATGATTTTTATTTTGATGAAATAACACAATAATATAATACATTCATAACATTCAGTAACTATTTACAGTATTTACATTCAGCCTGACAAAAAGGATTCAGATAAAAACATTTCTAGTTAAATAATAAGTTAATATATAAACTATGAAAGTTAGGAAGAGTTTGGTTCCATCTGTAGGGTATCAATCAAATTCAAAACTTTCCTCCATGGACTATTAACCAATGGCTTAGGAAAGGTTCTTAACTCTTTAGTTCTTTTCTCCATTAGTATGCATTTGTTCAGCAATGATAGGAATTCCTTCATTGTGGATGCTACATTTGAGTTCCATCTTCTAGTTATACATTTTCTGGCTATTGCTAACATCATCCACAACAAATGCAGGTCATCTTTCTTTAATAAAACTAAAGACTTTGTCAAAACAAATATATCAGTATAGATAACTTGAATAAATTTGTTAATCTCATTCCAATATGGTTTAATATTAGTACAGTCATAAAAAATATGAGACCAGTCAGCATTAGTGGACAGATGACATCTCCAACATAACTTGCTGTTTGAAGGGTTCATTTTTGAGAGTTTCTCAGGTGTCAAAAAGGATCTGTATAGAAATTTCCAATGAAAACTCTGCCAGAATTGTGAGTAAGAACTTAGCTTAACTGAAAATAAAATGTTTGTTTTATCTTTCATTGATAATGATACTTGAAACCCTTTAGTTAGGTATTGCCAGTAAGAATCTTTAGGAGCCGTCTTATAGACAATTAAAGTGTTATATAGATATGCAAATTCATTCTTAACATTGTTATTATAATATAGAATTCCAAAAATCCAGTTTATAACTTTTGGTGTGGTTTTGAAGGATGAGTTATGTATTATTCTACACAGATCCTTAGTGTATGCTGTGACACTCTGAAGAACCAACAGGTCATTAGGGCATAGGCCATAGGTTGACAATATACTTTGTGTGTTCAAAGCTTGTTGGTTTTCAATACATTGCAACCAACAAAATAGGTTATTATTTTCCCATAAATCAAAAATCTTTCTATGTGTTTTATCAGGGGAATCCCTTGTAATAGTAAATGGTATTAAAAATCTATGCCACAAGACTGCGGTGGTGGTGCTGCGGTAGCGTTGTCACGTCACAGTAAGACGTTGTCCTGTTCGATTCTCAGCTAGAGCGTCTTCTGTGTGGAGACATGCGTGAATGGCGTACCTTTGTTGAAGGTTGTGCGTCAGGGCCGGCAACTCGGTACATACAAATCTACTGCCAATCATTAGTGGACCGGAGTTCCGCTGTGGCGACCCCTAACTGGGAAAAGCCGAAAGATACAACAACATTAAAAATCTATGCCACAGTTTTATATCTAAATTTGTGTTAATGAATTTTCTAAACACATCAAAAAATATTGTTTATTAGTGTTAGTTTAATTTTGTTGCATTATACTGTAACCAGAAAAAAATGAGGAAACACTCCAAAAGATAACTGGTAAACAAAACACAGGACTGAAATGAGGACAGAAACTCCACTCTTTATTGGCTCACACAAAAGGCTTAACGCTACACCAAAAAATGCGTTTTCGTCCAGGCACCTCCCAGACTTCATCAGAAAATACACAGTAATGAGGATGCCTCATTTAAATACAAATCAACTCGCAATAAATGGAGAACCAATTACTGACTTAAAAATACATACAGCACAAAACATATCTTAAAAGGTAAGGAAAAATATTTTTGTAAAAATCATTAAAATTAATACAATGACATGTGATGTTAATGGACCATCCTAATTTATCATAAGTTAGCAGCTCTAAGTTTTAACAGGGGTAACAAAGAGATGTAATCATTAAGACCCGGGAATCTACTGGCCTCCAAAACAATTTGCCAGTAAGTTTCACGATAAGCCAACTTAGATTCCCAAGGGCCTCCCCTGATATCCCTAGGTAAAAGTTCCAACACAAAAAAAGTAAAATCAGCACCCCCACAGGATAATGTATGCCTATACAATGCATTGTTAGTATTGCATTTTTTAATGTCATAAAAATGTTCTTACATTTGGCGTCTTAATTGCCTTTCCATTTTTCCCACATAAAACCCCTCACATCGGCCACATAGAGCAATGTAAACTACTCCACAACTATTACAGTTAGTGTAAGTTTTACCCACCACCATTTTGTCCCTTCCCTTAATGTAAATACTTTCAGCGTGGGTAATGTGGGGACACTGAGGACAGGCAACACACCTAAAATGTACCCTTTTTCCTGTGGGAGAAAATGGAGCGGTTTTGGTTCTGCTCAAGCAGATCCTTAATATTCTGCCCCCTTCTATAAATAACCTTGAGAGGCTGGTTCTTAAACATGTTGAGGTCAGTGAACTCAATAAATTTACACCATTCCTTTTCAATTACACCTCTAAGAACATACAACTCATTACTGAAATTGGTGACAAAGGCTCTCTTGTACTGCAAGTCAGCACCATCACCAGGTTTCTTGTGCTGCACTGGAAAACAGCTGTTCCCCAAAATAGGGGGAAACATGTCCTGCCTGCCCGACAAGACCTCATTCCTAACCTCCAAAATCATGTCCTGAGGATAGCCCCTTTCCACAAACATCCTGGTGATAATGTCACATTCAATATGAAAATCCTCATCAAGTGAGGTCATGCGACTGGCCCTGACCAACTGGCCCTTAATGATGCCCCTTTTTTGAAATACAGGATGAGCACTTGAAAACCATATATAGGAATTATATATATATAAGAATAAGCCTTCGTTTCTGGAAACCTGATAATCCATCTAGCAATCCACCACTCATGGATAACTTTTCGCATGGACTCAATAAATTGTACGATTACCTCTTAAGGTACAAATCTTTGTCTTTAGACAATTTGTATTTGGGTGAATGTATTATGGCAGGTATTGTACCTAAGGGGTTATGAATACACAAATACCCTAATAATGTTGTGACGGGTTCCTCTTTTCATTCCGAACTGCTTGGTACTTTTGATAAATGTGGCCTGGATGTTCTGAGGGCTATTATCAAAAACAATGAACGTGAAATGGATGTTTTAAAGACGAGTATTGACCAACTTAACAATATTATTACTAATGATTTATTGTTCAGGATTGACCAACTTAACAATATTATTACTAATGATTTATTGTTCAGGATTGAACAAGAAAGGGCTAGGTATTTTAACATCAGACGTTGTGTGTATGAGAAGTGTGAGGATATTTTTAAAAGAATATAAGAAGATGGACAGGGACTTAAGCTGTAAGGTTTCCTCTATATTCTTGCTTAGGACTATTCCTAAATAGTCTAGAGTTGAAACTTGGTTTCCAATAATATTATTAACTGGAACCTCTATGTTCTTTTTTTATTTAATAATAAGTATTTAGATTTATATTTGTTGAAGGAGAGTCCTGAGGGTTTTTGGAAATTTGTTGTTACTATATCCACTTCACCTAACACTTCCTTAGAGTTGGGTAAGGTAAGTAAGACATCATCAGCAAACATCATTATTTTAGAAATATATTGGTCATATATATTTATACCTCTTATCTTTGGGTTATTACGTATTAAAATGGCACGTATTTCTATGGACAAAGCAAATAGGATAGGGGACATGGGTCATCCTTGTCTAGCACCTCTAGTTATTTGGATTGCCTTGGAAGTAAAGGGACCTAATTTGACATATGTTAGATTATTTTCATAGATTTTCTTTATCATTGTTATAAAAAAGGGGGAAATCAAATAACTGTAAGACTTTAAATAAATAACCCCAATTTAAGGAGTCAAAGGCCTTTTGAATATCTAGACCCATTATCAATGCTTCATGGTTTCCTCTATTGAGGTAATCTATCAGAGTTAATTATTTTAGATATGGGTATTTTCAATCTATTGACCATAATTAACATAAATAGTTTATAATCATTATTCAACAAAGAAATTGGTCTATATGAGTTGCAATGATTAGGGTCCTTATTCTCTTTTAATATAGGGGAAATTAGAGAATATCTCCAAGAAGGAGGAATATTTGCTAATGTTTGAACTTCAACAAAGGTTTTATGTAGGAGAGAGATTATAGAAGAAGGAAACAATCTATACATTTTGATAATTAAGCCATCTATTCCAGGTGCTTTATTAGACTTACTTCCTTTAATCCCATCTATAATTTCCTTTTGAGAAATAGGTTTTTGTAAATCTAACTTAAGTTCCTC
The DNA here is from genome assembly GCF_019279795.1 of Protopterus annectens. Taxonomy (NCBI): domain Eukaryota; kingdom Metazoa; phylum Chordata; order Ceratodontiformes; family Protopteridae; genus Protopterus; species Protopterus annectens. Next base: position 129,389,107 of record NC_056742.1, on the reverse strand, counting down.
AGGAATTCATGTTATGTTAGGAACTATATTCTCAAACTTCTCACATTCATTTGTACTTATTTTATCTTTATGATGCTCTGCATAATGATAATTAAAATCCTCCAGAATGTCCCCTATGTCCAAGACTTTTTTCCTTTTCCCTTCGTGAAAGATACTATCAAGGTTATTGATTTTGATTGTATCTTAACTTTCATGATAGGTATGATTACACTGAGTTTTTACATTACAGATGGTATAAAAGTAAACTAAGAAGTTGGCTTAGTAATAGCATTGCTAAAAGTGCAGGACCAGTTTGGTAGTAGGTATGTTTTCAATGAAATTTTGCAATTGAGGATGTAGATGGAGATGAGAGCATTCTAATATTTGTTCAAACAGAGTTCCACAGTTTAACAATGTATACAGGTACAGACGGTCACCGTTATCATTTTTAGATTTATGAGTAAGCACTCCATGAATGCAGTTCTCTGTAAGGTGTGTACCGGTTCAGTCACTGGCTGGTGGTGGGGCATCTGTCTGAGCTACAGAGAATGTTGTGTGCAGTCTTAACGTGATTGTAAGCTAATCGATTAGATAGGCCTAACTGGTTAAGGGACTGAAGGATAAGATGAGGATGTGTTTGGTTGATGTAGTTACTTGCAAACTTTGCAGTTTTATATAAGATTGACTCAGTTTGATTAGCTGATAGGACTGTGGGTTAATCAAAATCGATGAGATATATAGGAGACTAGGGAATGGATAGGTCTGAGCTATGATCTTATATATTTACTTTCACAGAATCAGTTTATCTTTATAAATAAGTCCTATTTTATTAACTGTACATTGGATGTGCTAATTGAATCTTAATCTATGGTTTTGCATTTTGTACTAACTCAAATCTGGTATAACAGATTAATAATATTTTTAAGTTGTAGTAGTCTGACTGCTGGGTTGGAGTGAAAATACCATCAGTTTAGTTTTATTTCAATTCTGGAGTAGTTTCAATTGCACTAGCCAGTTTTCATTTTTTGTAAAGGAATGCAGGAGCTCTTTGACTGAAGTGGCTACATTATAATATTTAGTCACTTTCAAACTGTATTAGATTTACTGAGTGAGAGCCAGTTATAAGCATTTTAATTATAAATAGATTAAAGAGTAAAGAATTGTGGCACACCTAATGCTGTTTGCTCATTAGTCTAGTATACACACTCCCTGGGATTCAGTAAACTTCCGTGCAGGAATAGCTTATTCCTGCACGGAAGGGACCGTTCCCGTGCAGCACAGCAGCACGCCATGCATATTCATGAAGGCATGCTGCCGTGCTGCAAAACGGACATGGTTCTGTGTACGAGTGCAGGGGGTGTGTCTAAGAGCAGTGCTCTCACAATACACCCACCCCCTGCACACCAGAATTGCTATTCGGCAAATTAAAATGACCAAGAAAGCTCGTAACACCCTAAACCCATCAGGATAAAAAAATTTGGTCAAAGCCATAAGGGTCAATCGTCCCTACCAAGAAAAAAGTTGATAGAATAACACATTTAGCATAAGCACATACCGCACACCTCCCAACCCATCAGAGTAAGGAATGTGGCCAAAGCCATAAGGGACAATCGTCCCACAAAGCAGAAAGTTTATAGAATAACAGGTTCAGCATTAGCATGGATATTCTAAAGGGTACAAATAAAAAAACACAACAGATAATTTTTTTTTTACACATGCAATAAAGTTTAAGCATAGCTGCGTGGGTGTGCATGTTGCTTAGCTACTCTTAGTCCAGCATAAACAGCACAATAAGTTAAATAGCAAGAGATATCCAACATAAGCAGTACAGCAATAGTGTAGTGGTTAGAGCAGCCATTCCTGGTTTGATCCCCACTGTAACCAATTTGTATTTTACATGTGAAAGCAGTACATAAACTTTTTTTAATAATTAGCTACTAAATAACATATATTTGTTAACCAGAGTACTGTAGTAGGTTCAGATGTGAGGTGTCAGTTTAATAAAGTTGTGAAACTCCCATATAAACAAAAGTGCCCCATACAGTATAGTTACACATGAATAAATGTATTGAAAGCACATTGGGGGATGTCAGGGACAGTAAACAAATTTATAATATGTAATAAGTGACTCAATCCCATATAGCAGCTAATCTATAAAATAAAAATAAGCAATGCTAAGCATTGCACAGCTCTGCTTACCAGGTGTTAGCATTGTGTAAATATGACTGCTAAGCAATGAGTAGCCCAACTAAGTGGATTTGCCCATTGGTAAGCAATACTGAACCTGCCCCTTTAAGCACGGCCAACCTTAGCTTAGCATATTTGCCTGTAGCTTAGCTTAGCTCAGCATATTCAAAACTATCCAATCAAGGCAAAGGGCAGGAAATTGGTTGTATTTAAACCCCACAGGTGAGAATACATCTTATAACTGGTTGCAGCTTCCCACTGTAGGCAGTATGGCAGGTGTTGGTGAGGGCATGCGCTTCCGAGCACAGTGCTGGGGCATACAGGAGTCCAAGGTCATGGTAGGACTCCTGGTAAATAATCACGATGAGAGACTGCTGCAAGGCCAGTACCAGGGCTCCCAATATAAAGCAGAAGCCTGGGACCATCTCACCCATGATCTCACCAGTGTCACTGGTATCCCTCAGACTGATGAGCAGGTCTGGCACCACTATGTCAACTTGAAGCGGAGGAAGAGGGAGCTCTTGGACGAGTGGGTCCAAGAACCAAAGCAGAGGGGTGATGTCCCAGCAGTGTGTAAGTATTCATATCAATAACTGTTTACTAAAGTCCAGCCTGTGTATGTGATGGATAGGTATGGCTAAATATTTCTCTATTCCCTTTACAGCTGCAGCTGAGTGGGCTGTGAATCAGGAAGCCTAGGAAAGTAGGTTGCAAAGGCTGCATTGCGAGGTTGGTGAGTAACAATCCTGCTTGTAGTAGTCATACCAAATAAATATAAAGTAGTAGAAAGTCACCTGACAGTATAAAAACTGTGCATGTGTTGTACTGAATAAACCAGACAATATGACATTAATAGTCCCATATAGGTGATACTTCAATAAAACCGTAACTGCTTAGCAATAAAGTTCTAAATCCTGGACTGGTTGTGTTTACTCTGGTATTGTATGGCATGTAGTGTTGCAGTCCCTGAATAGTAATGTTGTGTTAACCACTGTTACCCACACTGTGCTACATAAAAATATGTCTGATAATGTCTGTGTAAGACTGTTGTAAGTACAAGGTCTGATTGTACAACCAAGAGAGACTTAGACAGAAAACACTAAAGGAACAGACAGCAGTTTCTAAATAGCTCACTGTGATGAAACTCAAATTGTTGTCTTTTTTAGCACACACAGCCAATGTTCGAATCCTGGGACAGTAAGGTGTCAATAAGATCATCATACCTCTCAACTGTACAGATTTTCACGGAATGTTCAGATAATTGGCTCATATTTTGGCCTGTTCATCCGTCTCCCTGGCAAATCACTGCGATTATATCAGAATTGTAGTCACTAAATAATGACATACATTTAATTTTCAGACCTCAAATCCTTCAGAAAATGTATAATAAAACAAATCCTGTTACTCTAGCAACTCTCCAAGTTTATAAGAGCAATATTCAAAATATGTCCCTATTTGTACCCCCATGTTGTCAAGCTTTGTCCAGAGTGTGTGCATTAAGATATTGAGAGGTATGTGCATAATATTAACTAGGAATCTAGGAATATGTGTAGAAACAGTCAGGTAACGTTAACTAACATTCCCCCCACAGGTCTTTCAGATAAGAAAACTGTAA